>NC_034410.1:8127326-8239270 GCF_002078875.1 Numida meleagris
GATGATCTTTGAGGTCCTTTTCAACCCAAGCCATTCTATGATTCTATGATAAAATCACAATAACATTACATTACCATCTCTGGAGGTGTTCAAGAAACATTTAGATGGTGTACTAAGGGACATGGTTTAGTGAGGAAATATTGGTTGTAGGTGAATGGTTGGACTGGATGATGTTGGAGGTCTTTTCCAACATTGGGGATTCTATGATTCTAAATGAGCTTTCACAGATGCCAAAAGTAAAAGCTATAATAACATTTTCAGGCAGCATTAAATCGTCAATTAATTGACATATATTAGAAATAGTGTAACACACACTACATCAGCCATCTATTCAGAACAAACCTCTTAAATGTGGTGGTCTTAGTGCCTTTCACCGGTCAGGCCCAACCATATTTGGATAGATAGCTGCAGGAGGCTGCTGCAGAGCGGTGAGATGACAATGCTCGCAGATCACAACAGAGATTTCTATCCCATAAATTGGTGGATGGCACTCTTATTACAAGGACCCACATTTTTCCTGCAGAGAGCATGTTAACAGCAATCTTATCTTCAATATTTCTATTTGTCTGCCTTAAGCCCTCATGCCAGGGGAACCCTTGCCCACAAGCCATGCCCATCTCCATTTGGCATCTCAGCCATAGGGGATGAAGCAGGTGGAAGCTGAGCAGAAAGTGAGAACAGCAGGGCAGGAATTTGGTGTGACTGAATGTCCAAGTGTTTTTCTCGCTGAACAGCTTTGCAAGAAAAATTTAGGGAGTTTCTGTCTTTTTTCTGTAAGATGAGAAGCTTCCAGTCTGGCTTTTCCTGCTGAAGGAGTTACATTCCCCAGAAGTGAAAGAGAAGTGGAAGGAAGAAACCTACCCTCTGAAGGTCACAAGGATTTGGAGTGCAGGGCTCTTAGAATCATGGAATCATAGAATCACCAAGGTTGGAAATGACCTCCAAGACCATCTAGTCCAAAAGTCCACCTACCACCAATACTTCCCCACAAGTTTTCATGAAACTGGACAAGGGAAGATACATTCTGGAGGAGCAGCAGGGAGATGTGGAAACATAAGGGAGTGCAGTAAGACATGCTATAGAGGCTGGGACAGCAAACACAGCTGTAACAAAATCTTTCACAGCAAAATACTTGAAAGTATACGTGCCAGTAGTATATTGAAAATGTTCTCTTTCCAGAGTCTTCTCATTATCCTATCATGTTGTATTATAAGGCCTTGACTCCTTCAACCTTAGAACTTCTTTATTTTTTTGAAGAAGGTGATTTAACAAAACAGACAAAACCTAAGATTTTCTCCAAAAGGCTCACTGGTTAGTGTTAAAACTGTAAAGAAGGCCAAGTCCTAAGAAACTGCTTGGGAACAGTAACTTTGTTGACTTTCTTGTTGGTCTTTGCAGTGGAGCTATAGGGTAGAAACAGAATAGCTTGGGGTGGAAGAGACCTCAAAGATCATCTGGTTCCAAGCCCCCTTAGGTTGAGCAGAACTGTCATTCATTTCAGAGGAATCCTAGCAACTCTCAACAAGTTACGTGAGCTTGTATAATACCTTACTAAAAATAAAAATTAAAAAGTATAAAAAAAATAGATCATGGGCTCTGCTGAGAGTGAATGGTAGAGTAGATAAAGCAGGGAGTCAATGCTGAAGCGAGGATCATCTTGCTGAGTCAGGTCATTTATCTGTCTCCTTCATGGCTAAACACACCAGATGTTATTAGCTTCCTCTATTAAAAAAAAAAAAAAAGAAAGAGAGATGTATATTTCTGCTCTTAGAAACTGATCTATAAATAAAGAAAAAGCAATTCTGGAAAAAGTGCTCATTTGCTTTCCCCCTTCAGCACACATGAGAGCACTGGACTGGTTTCCTTTCAGCCTTGGCAATGCTTTTATCGGGATTGAAAGCTGTGGATCCGCTTTGGCTTCTGCCTAACAGATTAGGTGTAGGATCAGTAACACCACAGAACCAGCCTTGCTCATGCTCACGCTCTGTCATAATATCCGTATAGAGGAACAAACATTCTAACTTGGACAACACAAATGAAGTCTGCTGGAAAATGGAGCAGATTTCCTGCGTGAAGAAAATAGATGCCACATTTAGAAACGAGTGCTACTAGGGCACGGCTGTTCACTAGTTTCTTTCCTTTTTTTTTTTTTTTTTAACATGAACTCAAAAGTCTAAATACCAGGTTTTTGGCCACTTTTCTCCTTTTTCCCCTCTTGTGCTAGAAAGCAATATTGCCTGTGCTCCCACACAGGGCTGTCGCTGGCTGTGAGGTACACAAAGTCATTCAGTGCTCCCCAGCAAACGGCTGCTCTCCAGTTGTGCCCTGCTGCTGTCACCGCAGCACCTCGTACCCAGCCTTGGCATATGCTCAAGAAATGCTGTCTGCTGCAGAATTGTAGCCCTCTCGTTTGAACCCTCAAACAAGCATAATAATGGTTTTCTAAAGGTGCTACTAGTCTGGGGGCAGTGGGTGCTGTCCTGTGAAATTCCCTCCCACAACTTGAATTTCAGTAGAAGCTACAGGGTACAACAGACAGAAACATGATATGGGATTCAGTTCCATGGATTCGGGCACCCAATGCCATTTGAAGCCCCTCAGGAGAATTAAGCCACCAGCACAGGACTGACCAACAAAACATGAGGCTTCAGGCCCTCAACCATTTGGCATGAGTGCTGGAGGCCAAGCGGTACACCACACCATCCCCACTACCATCAAACACTTACAGAGAAGCACTGAATCTTGCCCAGAAGGTGGGATTCAACTCTTTGATTAAGACTCTTACATAGAAATGCTTCCATGTATACTACATTCGAGTGTCCACTACTGCAAATGAAAACCTTACTGGTGAAGCTGAGAGGGATTTGGCTGGTCCAGTATATGTTTTCACTTTGGGGGAGCTGCTTAACTATCAATTTGCATCAGGGGAAATTTTGAGTAGGTTGTCAAAATATATTTTTCACCAAGAGGACCCAGGAATCTGTGTATCTGGAGATGCTCAGTGCTCAATGGGAAATAACCCTGAGAAGCCTGCTCTAAGTGCTGCCACTACTTTGGATGGGAGGTTGGGTGAGCTGCCAAGCTCCATCTAACTCATGTTACTCTGAGACTTTTGAAGTCCATTCAGCAACTCTCTATTAACTCCTAACGGATATCAAAGCCATTTAAATTTCAGTGTTTTACTAAGTAAGCTGCATCTTATCCCTCACGTCTAGATCCTACAAAACTGATGGAATAAAGAGGATGGATAAGCAACACAGCTTTCACAGAGGAAAGTTGTGTCTCAAAAACCTGCTAAAAGGCTTTGAAGGAGCCAAGGAGTGCTTTGATGCAGATGATTTAGTTGATTTTGTGTATTTGGTTTTCCTAAAAGTGCTTGGGAAAGGCTGTCTCAAGAAAGGTTGTTCTAGAAAACTGAGCTGCCATGGGTCTAAGGGGGATCTCTTATTTTGATTAATGAGTGGTTAAGAGACAAGAAACAGGTTGGGAAGAAATGTGCAGTTTTCGCAGTGGTGGTGATTCCTCAGTAGAAACAATGTGAAAAAGGAGGAAGTGATAGTGCAGTGACAGTGTGTGGATGACACATATTATCTACAGTTGGAAAAACAAAAGTAAGTGCCAAGTGTCATGGAGAGATCTTGTGATAATGTGAGACCTTGTGAAGGGGGCAAATGCAATTGCTGTTGATAAATGTAAAGCAATGTGCATCACAAAAACATCCCTAACAACAGACATAATAATGACCATGGGGTGAGTTATTGCCAGGGAGACAGGGAAGCATGGTATTGCTATGAATGAAACTCCAAAGAAAAGAAAAAAGATAAAAACATTACCACATGACAGTGCACTACAATCTGGGCCTTGTTCCCACTCAAAGCAATTGTAGCAGAAAGAAATAGAAATCATAGAATCATTGAGTCATAGAATATCCTGAGTTGGAAGGGACTCACAAGGATTATCGAGTCCAACCCCTGTCTCCACACAGCACCACCCAACATTCATACCCTATGTCTGAGTTGAGGGGCTGCTCCTCATACATCTTGCCCTTGACTTTTCACCACCTCTGTAGCCCTCCTTTGGGCTCTAATAGTTCTATGTCTTTCTTATATTATGAATGGGAAAGATAAGGTGACGGGTAGCCAAGTTGATTAGGTATGGGTCCAGTTCTGTGAGAGGAGAAATGAGTCTTCGGTATAGAAAAGGAAGAATGCTTATTTTCTTCCAGTGCCTACAAAGGATGGCTATGATGAGTCTATGCAAAAACTACACAAAGGTTAGTTGGAACTGACTTCTAACCTCTACTGTAAATGATGGAGTACTACATTCCTGTATCTTTGAGGACTGTGGTCAAAGCTGCTGAAGGGCAAAGACATCAGCCATATACCTCAAAACTTAGCTTAAGTCTACATCTCCCGGGATGGTCTTCCATGTAGAACCTCTTTTCTGTATTGCTGATTTACACACATTTGGGGGTAGTTGCTGCATTCTCAAGGCAGAAGTTAATGTTTGGCTTAACTCCACTGCAATAAGAATTTCCCTAGGGATTCAGTTGTCTGAAGCACACAATGTACTGGTCCTATCACTAAACCAAGAATAAACACAGTTTACTGTTTACCCCTCTCTATGGATGGTAGCTCTTTATATTTGTTCAGCATGCAAAATGGAAATATCAATCCCATCAGCCCTGAAGTTTTACAGCCAGTTCTAAAAATGAAACCCTCAAGGCTCTTCAGGCAACCTGAGAAGTCTTTGTTTTTCATTCTGCTATAGCTCAGCTGGGAGCAGAAGCAAGTCTCTACCTTTTGCCATACCAGGGCAGCAGAGAGGGCAGTTCTTCCCCCCTCCCCAGGGCTGCTGAGGCAGCTGGTGGGATGATGGGCTGGCATCAGGAGCAGGGACATGCCATGGCTCCTTGTCTTGCTGCTTGGATTCCCACTTACAAGCACTAGCTCAAACTCAAACTCAGCTCTTTCCTGAGCTAGAAGCTAATATCCAGTCTGCGTTAGAGCCAGAAATACGTAAACAAGAATATAAGCAACAAAGCAATGCCCTTCGAGCACAGCTGAGACACTACCCACAGTCTGAGAGCAAGAATATGTGTATCTGAGTAGCACAAAGCAGAAGCAAGCATTGACTGCATTAATTGATGCATGCACAACTGATAGCTTTCCTACTGCCCCGTAAGATACATAACACTCCAGTAGTTATATAGTTAAATGTTTTTCTTTTTTCGTCCTCCATCTGATGTTACCAGAGGCTTTGGAAAGCTATCTTGCAGATGAAAGACCTCCTAAATTACAGCAACAGGAAAATAGCTGTAATGGTGCATATATTTTGCTTCCAAGATGAAAGTCACCTTCTTACACTGAGAAAGCCACAGATATTAAAACAGGCAACGACATAAACAAGGTTAAATAATGTAAAATATGATTCTTCAGATGCGAAAGGAGCGAGCTGGATGAGCGTGGTTTCTGCCTTCCTGTTTGTTTACATTTTTCTAGTTATTTTCAGGTAAGCAGTGAACTTCAAAACACAACTGAAGTTTCAGCACACAATACAGAGCCATGCAAATTGCCGCAGCAGGGCTGTCTAATCATAAAGACTGCCTCTGATAACAGCTAACAATAGATGCCTCATGTGAAGATACAGACGTTCATACAATGGACAGTGTTTACGGGAAAATTACTTTCCATCTCCAGGGAAAAGACTGGTTATTTTATTCTGTGCTTACGTGGGAACCTTAGTCTTCACTTCTCTTAACCTTACTTAATGTAACAGTGAATATTTTCCATTACCCGTTCCAATCCTTCTGTCAATCCTGTGGCTGTTTCCAATCTGTGGAACCTCGGGCAGCCCATACCCCACGAGCCGAAGCTCTGACCCACCAGCCCGCATTCATAGCCCACATTTTTTTCACCTCCCTGTTAGAGTTTCCACAATGCAGTCATCCTTCGATGTGACCTGAACACCGGGGTCTGCCTGGGGCAGCGTGGCCGCCAGCTCCCCCTCAGCTGGGAGCTGCACAGGTAGGAGCCCACACTCCAAAGGCAGAGCTGGCTGCACCCCGTCTCGCAGCAGACGAAGCGAGCCCCTGTAAGGCTCAGCAGGACGCCCATCCCTTCAGCACAGGGATCCAGCGACAGGAGGAGCCCAAATGAAAGCAAACACCAGCTGCTAATGCTGCATTCACAATACCGTGCTCCACAGACAACGTGACTTTATTCACAAATATGATTTTTACAGAGGTAGAACAAAATACTTTGTATTATCTTTTTTTTTTTTCCTTCTTTTTAACTATATACAGATAAAGAATATAATAGAGTGGCAAGAAAGAAAAGGTTGTAAATGAAACAATATTATGCCATCAAATACAGTACAAACAGCATGCAAGAACAGCTTCAAATGAAATCTTGCTGGTGTAACTTTATTTTATTTCTAATGTGGTAAATGAAGAGTAGTAAAGAGTCATGCTCTAATTGGATTGAGTATGCCACAGCTCTGCAATTTTGTTTTAATTATTTTTTTTCTTTTACAATAAACCAACAGGATAGCTTTCTTCTCACTGTGGTGGGGAATGCCTTTGTAATGTCCAATGTAATCTTAACAGAAAAATATAATAATCAAATCTACAAAGTGTACTCTCATTTAAAAAGCAAAACCATAGAAACTGTACAGTTTTAAAAAGCGAATTATCTCAACTGCTTCTTAAGAGAATTTTCTAAACAAAGAACAAAATATGCAGAATAAAAATTAGGAGAGCTATTGTTCTGTAACAAAGCTAATCAAATACTTGTTTTCTATTCCAATAAACATTTTTTTTTTAATTAATGTCTAGTCTGGAAATTATGAAGTGGGCTGGATCTTATTAATGTTTCACTTGACAAATAAAGCATGAACTCCTTACAGGTTCTATAGCTGTCATTCCCCTGGGGATGGATGGAGATTGGTTCTGCATGCATGCTAGAGACAGAAACAAGGTTTAGTCATTGGTGTAGATTTAAAAAATATTCTTAAACATTTTAAACCTCTCGTAGCATCTATAAAAATAATCTTGCTTGCTTTGCTGCTGAATTAAGATTTGGATATGGGATTTTCTGCTACAACTCATTCTTGGCCCTTACAACTGCTGAAGACTTCTACTGGCTGTTACCCTGGCTGCTCCATGTCCCACGGATGATAGCCAAAGACAATGGGTAGAGCTTCAACTGAAATAGGTGAAGGTGACAGCAAAACCCACTACTTTCCCCATGGCAAAGACTGAAACTTTGGGGAACTAGGCTGTCCTGTCCTTCTGTCCCTCCAAATCCAGGGCTTCCTGTGTGAAGGGTGAAAGCTGGGGAGGAATTGTGCTGCTATGGCTACAAACCGCCAGCGTTGGTGACAATTACCTCCCTGTTCCTCGTGTCTGCACCCACTGGGATTAAGTAAGCATGGGGCTATGGGGGTCTGGCCACTGTCACTGCCATGCTGGTGGGAAAAGGGGTTTATCTCTCTATGCTTTGAACACTGAGGAAGGAAACTGCAAGCAGTGGGGTTAAATTGCCCTCTGGCAGCTTCCCCTTTAAATATCATTTTAAAATTCAACCACATAAGCAGCACCTGTAGATTTGAGTTGTCTTCATCAAGAACACCAGGATGGTCAATATTAAACATATGCTGTTTATGGGCACGTATCAGGTGCCAACCCAGCCTCAATCACTATCCGTTTACTAAAGATCAAGTAGAATATTGACCAGGGAAGGATCGTGGGTGTCATCTGACCTTGGGCTCTTGTATGATGCTGGCTTCCAACCCCACCTACCAGGGAACATGGGGCAGGTTTCACATCCAGTGCAAGTGGCCTGGGGCAGCCTGAGCCACATCCTTTGTCCAGCTGTAAGGATCATGAACTGCAGTTAGAAGGGTAAAGAATACCTGTTCTGCATGAGAAATCTATCTCTGTAGTTTCACCAGGTCTGTATTTCCATGGTTTTGGCATCTCCCAGGGAAATGGATTGTCAGACCCTTCTGGATCACCCTGGTGCAACTGAACTGCATTTCACTCATAGGACTGCAGCAAATGACTGCCTGCAGAAGCAGGGCATTTATGGAGAGGTGTGAACAATGTCCAACCTGCACAGATGAAATGATCTGTGTGGTAGTTTACAGTCAACAGAATAAGCCTGGCACCTCTTTGTGGAAGAACTGTGCAAAAAACGGCTGAAAAAACAGGATTGTCCATGACATTCAATGGGAGATATCCCAACCCTCTGAGTAAGACTGCATCCTTCTGTTGTGTAAATCAGCCTACAAGTATGAATAAAACAACACATCCTTGCCCCATTAGCACTGGGGAAGATTAATGCCCTCTAATTTACACTAAATAAACTCCAAAGCATGAAGACCAATATTTTAGTCTCATACTCTGCTGCTTGTGAAATAATAGAGATCACCCTGAAATTACTATTATGAAATGCAAATATTTGCAAAAGAACAATTAAAAATATATTCCTGAAGTGCAAACGAACAGCTCGTCAGCTATGTTTGTGGTATGCACAAGGACGGTCAGGAGGCGAACACTAATGAATCTCAGGGCAGAAATCTGTGCCGAAAACCCATTATCCCATTGGCAGCAGGCAATGGTACAGCATTGGGAAATAATTTTACCCAAGAATCTGAGGGGTTGACTTAGGATGCCCTAGTTTTGATTCCTTGGACTGTTTGTATGGATCTAACTACCAGTATTTTCAGAAAGCTGCAGTACATGGCTCACAGTAAATCTACCTCAAACAGTTGCTGATACTGCTCAAACTGATCTCATCTGCCCTGATCTGCAATTGTGTGTTAGCTAAAGTAATAAAAGAAACCTGTTAAGCCTAAATTATCAAATGAAAAAGGCAATTTTCTCATTCATACTCCATTAGTTTTTTTAGTTATTGCTAGGAAAGCTCTAAAATGCTTAGGCCATAAAATAAACATGTGGCTTAATGTACAGCATATGTACTTAAGAGGATGATGGCATCTGCAGTAAATGCTCTGTACTGCCATAGGAATGGGATGCACAAATTAAGCAACAGCACATACCAAAAAAAGCATGCAAAAATGTTTGGCGAAAAGTAACAAGTCTTCTGCTTTGTTGTTGTTGTTGTTTTTTTTTTAATAACTCTTTAATTGCTAAAAAGAAGAAATCACCAATATTCACACCTACAACACAAACTGCAACCTGGTTGATTTCAACAGATGCCCATTACCTCTGTTCCAGCAAAACTCTCCAATATCGTTTTAACATTTCACTGATTAGAAGTTTACAAAACTCTCACCCTCCCAAATTAAATTTAATTCTGTATTTTCCAGTGTTGAAGTCAAACAATCAGCCTAATATGACATCAGGCATAGAACGCCGTTAAGATTTTGGGAAAAAAAAAAAAGCAACACTAAAATTCTTAAATCACAGAGATGTAGGATAACAGATCACAAAGTATCCAAGTATTCAGTTTTGAAAATGAAATTAAGAGCCACACTTGAAAATTTCGCTCTCTGGCCCTTCATTCAAACAAATCAGAGTACTTCCCATCAGTAGCTTCAATCCCTTTAGTAGAGTGCCATAACTAAAACTGTGGATTCACATAAGCAAAACTGCATAACCAAGCCACTTACAGACATATTTTAGCATTACTTTGCAACAGTAGGCATTAGGATTTTGAGAACAGAAGAATCTCTGAAATTCGACCTATGTGCTTCTTTATCCATTAACAGTTAAAATAGGCGTCATTCAGTAAAAGGAAAGAGCAAAAAGGTGCAACAAATGTCTGGCTCAGACAAACTTGATGAGGTTCATAAAATGCAGATTGGCGATTCTTGCTTCAGCCAGGCTTTCACAGAAATATATTTCCCTGGCTCAAAAGGATGGCACAGCACAGCTTGAAAGAGCAAAATGCAAAAATATAAAGAGAAGAGTCCCATTTTCTTCCTCAGTAATCCCATAATGTCAACAAGCCGTGTCCATGCCAGCTCTGGACATGTACCTGGTGGGCCAGGTGCCTTGCTCATGGTTGAAGGTGCGTTTATATTTGCCTACTCCACGCTGTAGGTATTTGGCCAGAGCTGTGGTGCTCACTGTTCCCCAGGTTCCCATTAAAGTGACCAACTTGTTTTCCCCAGTTGCAACAACCGTGCAGGCCTATTTACTTATAGCTCAGATTTTCTTCCATTCATGGCACAAAGCTGAAAAGTAAACAACAGTTAAGAAAATGTTTGCTTGCTAAAGCTCAGCATGAGAAGGTGCAAGCTCCCTTTGCCAGAGCCTGGACCTGTGTTTACTCACACCCTCAGCACAGTTCTGTGCCTTCGCTCGGCATTGTAGAGGAACAATCACCATCCCTTTCAGGCCCCTCACTCTCATTTGGTCTTTTCAGGAGTTACGAAATATAATAGAACACTGTTTTCTGAGACTATATTGACTGCACTAGTTACCCACAATACTGAATATTTGCTATTAAGAACAGGAATGTGTGCTTTCCAAGTTTGACATTCAGGTCTTCGAGGATGAGAGAGGGATTAGATGGACTGTTCTGTCCCTTAATCCGAGGCTTTGATGTACTTTTTTAAAATTTGTTTTAAAACCCAAAAACAGAAGACACATTTTAACTGTTGAACTTTTACCAGCTAAAGGAGTTTGTAAAGACCCTATCACTATGTGGTTACAACAGAAGATACATAGTTAAGGTCAGGTCACGGTTTCGAAGAACATTCACAGGGACTGAGGATAAGGAAATGAGGGATGGATCCTGCAGGAACCTCCGGGAGATGGAGCTGCTCACTGGGGAAGTGCCTTGAGTATTGCATTCACTTCCTCTGCAACTGCTGTCAAAGCAAATTCAAACTGCTCCTGCGGAGAGAGCAAAGGCATATCATAGAATCACAGAATCACAGAATATCCTGAGTTGGAAGGGACCCACAAGGATCCTTGAGTCCAACCCCCAGCTCCACACAACACCACCCAAACCCAACCCTGCGAGAGCGGTGTCCCAGTGCTCTGTGAGCTCCAGCACTCAGGGCCGTGCCCACTGCCCTGGGCAGCCCGTTCCATGCCCACCGCCCTCTGGGGCAGAGCCTTTCCCTCACCCGCAGCTGCCCCTCCCCTGACAGCTCCATGCCATTCCCTCGGGCCCTGTCGCTGGCCCTTCTGCTCCCTGTGAGGAGCTGCAGGGCCATGAGGCCTCCACTCAGCCTGCTCTGCTCTGCGCCCAACAAACCAAGAGGCCTCAGCACTCCTCGTAGGCATCTTGCCCTCTGGAACCTTCCCCATCTTTGTAGCTATCCTTTTGGACACTCTCTAATAGTTTTATGTTCTTCTTACATCGTGACACCCAGACCTGCACCCAGCAGTGCATATGAGGCCACACAGTGCAGAGCAGAGCAGGACAACCCATCCCTCCGCCCGGTGGCAGCACTGGGCCTGGTGCCCCCAAGGTACGGTTGGCCCTTTGGCTCCAGGGCACACTGCTGGCCTGGATCCTACCTGCCCACAAGCAGAACCCACAATCCCTTTCTATGGGGCTGCTCTCCGACCTCTCATTCCCCTGTTCGTACATAGAGCCAGGGTTGCCCCATCCCAGATGCAGAATACAGACTTGCTCTTCTTAAAATTCATGTGGCTGGTGATTGCCCAGCCCTCCACTTAGTCCAGATCTGCCTGCAAAGCCTTTCTGACCCTGAATAATAAACCAAAAAACCTTCCGACAGCCTGGAGCACTCTGCAGTCGAGCATCCTCAAGACATTGCTGAAAATAGGAATATGCAGGATGAACTGCGTGTTGCAACAGAAAGGAACAAAATGTTTGAGGATTATTGATGCCATACAACATGTTTGACAGCATCTTGAAACTAGAGTCATTTTAATGGAGAAAAATGTTGGTAGCAGAAACTAAGCTAGTGGGACACAATGATGTATTGCAATTGCTTGGCCAGAAACATTTGGGAGTAGTTGATCACCAGCCATTTTTTTCTGACACAAAGATGGAAACTCATTAACAAAACTGAGATATGAAATAGGTGATTTGCTGCAAAGGAGAAATTTTGGCTTCTCTCAGGTGTTTCTAGTTGAAATCAGCTAAATATATACTTCCTCACATTATGCCTACTAAACAGAGAAGTGTCTGCTTTTTGCTTTACCTTGTATTATTCTCTTCCAGCTTCCCTTTCAACTGCTCTTGTGCACCCACAAATTACCTAGCAATATTCGGTCCACTTTATTCATATTTAGGAAATACTTAGGAAGGTTTATGCTACTAATTTACCAAGAGCATAAAACCAAAATCACTAACAGATTTCTGTGCTGAATTAGCGGAGGTGTGAAGGGCACAGGCAGCAATAGCCACCACACCTATTTGCGACTCTAACATGCTTCTAAACTGTCTGGTTCTATAGAAGGACAAAGGAGCTTTGCTTCCTCAAGGTTAGCAGGTGTTGTATTTTCTAGAGCAAGTAATCTTTCTCAGAAATTTAGCTTAATGAAATATCTGACAGGATGATATTCTGTCTGCTTCTTTTCAGATGGAAAAATAAATGTGTGTGGTTTACTTAGAGAACAAGTAAACCAAGGACAGCAGTCAAGGACTGTGCAGGAGTGTATGGATTTTCTAGAAGTACTCCAGTGGTTTATGCCAGCTGGGGTTAAGAGCTTTGGAAGAAGTGACTTTAAGAATGGAGGTCTGAGATGAACCCTACCAAGATGCCATCTGTGCCTCCAGTCAGAACAGGGATGTGCAGCAGGAGCTGCCCAGGGCTGTGTGGGATGGGTGCAGCAGTGGCAAATGGCTGTTGAACACAGCCAGCCCTGAAAGTGGTTACTGGTCCAACAGCATTCATTTTCAACAGTGGAAGTCCACAGGAAGGATGAAAGGACAAACTATAGGTGAGCGACTCATAATTCAGGAAGACGACTGACTTTTAACTCCTGCACCTCAGTGTCAGTCTCGCCTGCCTCGTCTCACCCCTCTGCAGCCATCTCCTGTGTGCAGACACCTCAGAGGGAAGCCATGGTGGGCACAGTTACCAAGCAGAAAAAGAAGGCTAAAACTCAGAATAATTTCTCAGAGAAACCAGTGTTCAAGAATTTTGCCCTCTGCCTGGTGTTGTCAAAGTGGCATCCTTGCACATTTGCTGGACCGCATCCAGTGTTTGTTAATCACACATCAATTCACCCTAAAGATTAGAACTCACCCTCATTAGGCACAGAAAATGGTCTTTGGGGCTGCCTGTGCCTGCCTCAAGGTCTCTGCAATTAAAGGAGATGAGGAAATACTGGTGGCCACCCAAGAGCAGCAGCTGTATTTTGAGCGTAGCACAATGAATGAGTGAGCACAGCTGGAGGGCAGAGAAGGTGTTCATCCAGGCACACCATGCCAGAACCAAAATGGGGAGCACAACAGTAGTAGGGGAGCTGATCCAAGCACCACCAGGCTGCAGGGTGATGCAGCCAAGTGTCCACAATGGGCAAATGCCTCTTCTGAGAGGTTAGTGACAGTTCAGGAGGGAAGCTGCTGTCGCCCATGGAATGAGGTACCTAATGTGCCCTTCATTTTACCATAAGGAAAAACCTGTAAGATCAAGGACTGCAATACTTTAATATTAGTTCCATTTCTTAAAATAACTTAATTACTCCTAATTTATTCCCTGAGCAAATCAGCCCTTAAGTGTCTTTGCGTCTCACAGAGGGCTGGCTCACACAACAGCACCAGGCATTGCTGCACTGGCCATGGAGAAGGTAGCTTTCACCTTAGGACCCTGAATTTGATGGACACCAACTTCCAAGCTCACATATGCATTTTGGAGACAACCTCAGTGGAGACTGCCAGCTTCCATCAGATGTGACCCAAAATTAGTGAGGCAAAACAACTCGTAGAGCATCTTTACGCCAGAGCTCCAAAGTGATTGTGAAATGTTGCCATAAAGGAGACAGCCAAGAAGATATTTGATTATGAGATGTTTGAGGACTGGGTCTTCCAGGGATGCTGCATCTGAGCTCTTCTTCCTCCTTCCTTATGCATAATACATGCAGTCGAAGAACACAGTGCAGCTCCCATTGAGGTTTACTCCTACTCTCCAAAGAAAAGCCTTCACATCCCTCCCACACCTACACACAAGGACAACCACAGACAGATAAAAGGAATTTCAGCAATTTTAAAGGAGCTCCGTTTGTCATACTCTAGGGCTCATTCACATGTGCTATTCACATGTACAAGATTGACTTAGATGTCCAGGCTTTGCCTAGAAAATTGAGCTGGGCAGGCATGTTGTGTTGTCAGCCCACCTATAATGCAGAGGTGACATGAACATATTTAGAAATAATACGTTTAGGAAGATATAATATGGTAAATTTCATTGAGACCTCAAATAAAAATTCCCTGGAAACCAAACTAGGTGCATGCAGCATATATGGCATAATACTACAGATTGCTGGTGGAAAAATTGAGGAAAAAGGAAAAATATTTTTCTCATGACAGAAAACACACTTCTTCGTTACTTTTTCCTCTCACATGTGGCTTATCAATTCTATTTTATGATTCCCCTGCAAAAAAATAACAAAACCACAAACCCTCTATTATGCTTCTCAGAAATGCAGAATGTCGTTATGATAATTTCATTACTGTTTATTATATACAGTGCTTTTGAATTAAAGATCCTTTCCAGAAGACAAAATGTTGCAAACAAATCTCTCACATGCTTATTGAAAAAGTGGAGCGCTGCCTGCTGGAAACACAATCACGCCGCTAAAGTAAGTTGGTGTTTATTTTGCCTAGGGATACTCTCTAACTGGCATTTCTAACCTGACTTTTAATCCATTGTTTTAAATTACTCCAGGAGTCTAATATTCCTCATTTGTATTCAGCTGGGAAAGCACAGGGGTTTGTTTAAATCCGTCAGAAAAATTCTCTGGGGATAGTGCATTGCTAGCATGCAACCAGATATTTATAATTTGCAAGACATTAGCTTGAGTAAGTGATTTGGGTGGTTTTGAGAAAATGACAATGATGGAAGAAGGAGCAAGAGGCGAGATAAGCAACATCCTGGGAAAATTTTTCATCCTGGGTGAAAACACTGGATACATTAGCTTTTCTGTCGCCCTTCCAGAGAGATGTTTGGAGGGGAGAAACATGTCTCCAGTGAGCTCTTCAGGGGACTCAGGTAACTATTTCTGAGCTAACTAAGAGAAGTTGTCCACATCACCTCACTCTTTGCTTCTGGAGCTGGTTTTTCTTTTGTTAAAGGCAATAAGCTGTAATTTCTCTGAAAAGAGAAACAAACCAGAATCAGAGCTCCATATTTCTACAGAGCTGCCTACATTTACAGAGTTAGCTCAGGGCTTGCATCTTCCCTTAGAATAAATATATGAGACGTTGGATGCTGTGTGCTACAGCCATTTTTTTCCCAGTCTGATTAATTAAAGCAGAAGAAAGATTTGTGCAATTTTGTGTCTTACTTGCTGATAAGGGTTGGTTAGCTGCGGCTCATCTTAATTTTTCATCTACTTACTTAATGGGTAAATAATAATTGATGCCCCCCGACCCAGTCACCCCACTCCCTGTTTTCCAGCATCATTTCCAGTATTAATGAGAAGATAACATGATTAAGAACAGATTCAGGAAAAGTTATGAACCAATGATTCCTGCAAAACAGATTTATTTCACCTTTGTCCCTCAGCATCTTCAACTCCCTAAATGTTGCAACGTTCCTATCGGTTTCTCCCTGACCAAGGAGTGCTGTTACTTTGCTCCAGTTATTCAGTTTGGGATTGTAACTCTCATTCAATATTTTACACTGTCACATTCAGATTTATTCGGTCTCCACGTCATGAACAGCTTTCTTTATGGTCATATGTGCAGCTTTAACTTGCAGCAAATACCCCCAATATCATTACATGTATCGCTGAAAATCATAACAATAACAAGTTTCATTCCTAATGGAAGGAACAACAGTCCCACTATCAGCTATCCTTAACAGTTATACATTACAGAAAACTTTGAGACTATTACAACTGATGGTAATTACAGAGTAAGATATTCACCACACCACAGGGTACAAATGCAGTCACAGTGCTTCATCCATAAAGGACATGGCTTTAGGCACAGCGTAAGCTCTTCACTTCAAAGATGCTAAAAATGACTTGATTTCCTTCAAAACTATATTTCCTTCGATTCGAGGCTTTACTTTGAAAAAAATAAAATCAAATCCAACAGTCACATTCACTTTAATGAGCTGACATCTTTTAAAAAATATTAGATGCACAGTTAAGCACATATACTCTAAGAAAATAATCCATATTTTAGGATTAAAGCAATGTCATTTTTTCAAATGCACATATTCTTTAGTAAAGTATAGACTGTTGTCTTGACTGCCCTTCATATATGGTAATCAAGACAGATGTTGGAGATGTTGCAAGAAAGAGCAGTAAACACCAAAGAAAGTAGCCTAGATAAATCTTCAGCATAAATAAACCTCAGTTGGTAGGGAGCCAAACAGAGTAATCAGCAAGCGACCTGCGTTAAATTAGGTCATACCCTCTCTTCTGTCATGAAAACAACTACTGTGAAAGACCTTTAATGTATTTAAAATCCCAGTGGATTTATTGACAGTACCTTTGTCTGGACCATGCCTGGTCTCTGGTCCCTCAAGTGCTCCAGGGTAGCAGCAATATCAATCTCTTTAGCACCTGCAACAAACCACAAATTGGGCTGAGTTCAGAGCACAAGATAATCCATGCTGCATCTGTCAATCTCTTGCTATCGGGTTCCCTTTGGGCTAACAGTACAATTGAAAATTATTACATCCATCTCTCAGCAGACTTGGCAGGCAGCTGCAATTTTTGTGTTCGTATAGAAAAATAAGAGGTTGGGGCAGCTTTTATTAACATTAATTCAAGAAAAGCCAGAGAAAAACAAATCCTTAAGAATGCCTCTGTACCTAGAGAAGAAATTATTTAGCAAAACCTAAGGGTCCACTGTGGCCATGCTGCTGAGGGCCCTTTGTCACTTCTAGGAATATGCATGGAACGAATTTGTGACCCACACAAATATTGATGCTGTTAGAACAAGGTATAGGTGAACTTCTGCCACCCGCCACTGAGATCCTGCTGTTATCCTCCTCAATTTCCTTTTCAGTTTGAGATTTCTCTTGATCATGTCATTTTCCTTCAGTGCCTAACCAGATGTGTGTTACTGGAGAAAAAATCAAAATTTTGGTTCCTCCCGTTAGTCCTGGCACGAACTCCAAGAGCAGAAGTAGGGCTGGAAACCCTTCCTGCTGAGAAGTTCAGCAATGCCGTTTGGCCATCTCACATCTGTCCCATCTGCATCTTGCCGGAACAACCCACAGCAACAAAGCATTGCGCAGAGAGTCACCATGACCACAGCGGGACTGCCCCATCTCCACTCCACATCCCCTACTGCCCCACACATTTGTCACTTCCTAAAAGGATAATCAGTTTGCAAGTGCCTCCTTGAAAATATCAGCTGCATCAGAACTAGAATGAATTCATTCAGTAAATGTAACAGCGCCAACTTAGATATTTTTGTTAACTACTACGGGTTGGGGCACTGTACATTTGTCCTATCCCTCCCCCTCCATATCATATATGAATTTACAGGAACAGCATTAGACAAAATAGGAAGTTTTATTAAAAAGTAAAAAAAACCCAACACGTTTAAAAGGACCAGAACAATACATATTTACACATGCTTTCAGGTCTGGTAACAGTGACAGTAGCAATAATTATGCCTTAGGTCTGCTGTAGGCTTACAGATGCAATTCATCTGGAAACCATCAGTAAAGATCCAGTCTTTGTAAAGGCGCAGCACAGCAGCTCATTTTGGTGTTTGGTCTCACACAAGCACAAATTAGTGGGAATTTCCCGTTCCCCCACTGCCTTCCATGGGAGCAGGGTTATGTAAGTAGCCCACGTGCTTTACAGCCTTACTTCTGGCCTCATTACATTCCCAGGATTAAAATATCCTACTTGCACCTTGGCTCAACATAAGAAGAATTCTCTTTCTCAGAAATTAAGATACGAGGAAAAATGCTGACATGCACAGATGAGGTTAACCACCGTCCTGGTTAACACCCCTGGTGCACCGCAAGGATGAACCCCACAGAGCTGGCGAGCTCATGTGTCCCATGGGCTTCCCTGTGGCTGCGGACACGTGTGTGCCCTCCCCGGTGAGGGATGCTCTTCATTTGAAGCTACTCTAGCTTCAGGACAACACAGTAACATATTAGGTGCTCGGAAAAGGTTTCTGACAAGACCTAATAATACTCCTTAATGGCCAGATGGGCTTCTGAGCCTACCTTTGAAAGGGTTAATTCCTCCATCGCTGTGACGCAGATTGCAGGCATTTACTGGTGAACTGATGCTTGCTTTTTTATCATCATTAACAGAATGACATGCCTAATAGTATGAACAATGCCTGACCATAAAACCCTGATTTAGCAAAACACCAAAGCATATGCTTGCACTGGCCAGGATGCTTAATGGGAAGCTTGCTTTGAAGTGTTTTGCTAACAAAAGTCCCCGAATCAACATTTTTTACTGATCAGTACCCCTGAATCCATGGCTGGGATAAGCACAGCACCCACAGGTACTTCCGATGGCCTCAGTCAAAAGTCATAGAAAAGTAAAGTGAGAAAAGTATGATTTTGCCCAAGGCACTTGTCTACCTTAGAGAGACCAGGGGTGGAGAGGCAAAGGCAAAGCACAGGCACGGATCTGTTTTCTACCCCTTTCTCACATTTCTGTATGCCTCTGGTACTAGGGTGAAAAGAACTATCTAAGTGCCTGGAGAGGCAAAACCTCATGCTGCAAAGATGGGCACCTGTTTTGTAAGAAAAATATCCCAGAACAAGAGAATTCATGAGAAAAAGGATGAAATTAGTGGCATTGGATAAAGCTAGCATGACTTCTTTTTCTCTCCACATGAACAGACCCCTCTCACATCCACCAGTACATGGTATCCATCTATTCCCTAGATCTATTATGCCTAAAACAAATGAGTTTAAATATAAATTGCTAGACAAAGAAATGTGCCAAAAAGGGAAGATTTTCTATCTTTTATCCCCTCTAATATTTATTTGTTTAACAATACTACTGGTTTCTGAAAACGAAGCGGGGGACAAACGAGGGAACATTTAAAGAATGAAGAACTGCCTTTTCACTTCTGGCTGTATTTCACCCAGTAGGGAATACATTTGGGTTCTGTTTGTGATAGGTTCCTTTTTCACACAAGGTTTCATTACTTGTTTTTAATGAATGGAAGAATGTAACTTAGAGTGAGACTGAACTAATGCTGTACCAGCAGTGATGCAAAAAACAACCACGCAATGCCTTCGCAGCTCAGTGAGCTAGCTGAGCAAGTATCTCCTAAAGCATTTCCACACCAGCACAAGGTGGATTTTAAACTTCAGTAATTAACCACCATCCTTCTAAAGGCTTTAAGTATGCACAGTAAATGCACAACAGCTCACATCAGAAACAACTGGATACACTGAGAGAAAACAAGAGGAGATGCGAGCTGAATTATACTTTGCCCCCAAGGAGAAAAGCAGTTTCTGAAGTTTAGGGTCATATTCTTTCCAGCCCTTTCTCTCCCTGCAGGCAGCAGTGCAGGAAGCAGGCTGGCACTTAACAGCTGGTGCTCCTGATTAGCAGACCTCAAGGGGTTAAAGTGTTTGCCCTCAAATAGTCGTGTAAGTGGAGGATCCAGTGTGTCATGAGAGCATGGGTAAAAGTGGAATCCCCAGTTCCTCATGCAATAAATAACGAGCTAGCCAATGCTGCTGCAATAGGCTCCACAACATGACCAGCAGCAGCTCAAAATATTTAAAATTATTACAAATTCCCTAATGTTGGTTTTATTATTGTAAGAATGAAATCTTTCCCCCTCATCTCCTCCCTCTAAACGTGGCAGAGGACCTATTCTGAAAAGCACAAGACACATGAGAAACACTTGGTGAAGTTCCCTTCCACTCTGCTGTAGCACTGCAGTCACTGTGATGGTATGGGAGTGGGGCGAAGTTTGCAAAAAGAAATGATGATGTCTATCATTAAAAAGTTGTTCTCAGGTTCAACAAACTATGGAGACTGTGCACCTGAAAACATGCTGGTGTTTTTTCAATTATAATAACAATCAGCATTTGTTACATTAGTTGAAAATTTTGTCTTAATCACAGCAAGCTTTGAGATTTTATTTTTTTTGTAATAAGCTCAAACATACTTGCACTGAGAGCAAAGGCAAAAATCCTATTATTTTATTCATTACTAATGAAAAGTGCAGCGCAGATTCTGTGAGACTGATAGAATTTTATATTAAAGCACTGTATTAAAAGGAATTTTTTAGATTCTAGATTCTCTGAATTTTCTGTATATTTATATAAATAAAATGACCCTTAAATACTTTATCAAAGTAATTATTTGGGGGGGGGGGGTTCTGTTTAAATTACCAAAGCTGAAGAGTTTTCTTTGTGCATGTTTCACAAATACGTATCACTCATAAATATTACATTACAAAGGATTTTTCTAGCTGGGAAAAACTTTCAGATCTACAGGCATATATCTTCCAACAGATAGGATTATAACTCTGCAGAGCAGCTATAAATTCGTTACTGTGAGTCCTAAAGGACAGCTTGGTCATTAGGGTGCTATGTTTAGACACATTTGACTTCTCTTCCAGCCCGAGATTCTGCCTCCCTGCACCGCTTCAGTTAAATCATTAAATTCACCCTACGTTTCACACCAACATTTATAAAGTAAATCATTTTTTTTTTCCCTACCTAGTAAGTTATTATGAAAGCAAATCTGTTTACAAGATGTTTGGATAGTAAGAAGGTGAAGACCTCTGGTTTTTTTTCATTCAACACCCTCTACACCTTTCTCAGCTCTCTTTTTGTTCCTCTTGATCATAAAGTGATCCCAAAGCTGAATATATGATGCAGGAGTCACAGTGAGCAGCTGTAAATACGGGATTATTAGCACTGTTACCATTTCTCCTTAAGGAGATGATGATGATCTGCATGGGAGTAAGAATTTATCCCATAGAAAAATAAAGGAGCACTAAGGGGAACACAGAAATGACCTGTCAAACACCTTTATTTTTGCAGCAGTAAATATTCGATTTCATCCTAGTCAGATATTATCTTCTTAATGCATCTTTTTATATGCATTATATTCTATAGATTTTGAATCAGGCCTTAAAGGGCAAAGAGACTTGTTAGGTCAGATTAAAAATGGGCTTGTTAAAATCCTGAAGGAAGGGTCCTTAATGCTGTTCTTTCCACTGATGTTGCCAGAAGCTGAAAAAGACCCAATTAATACTTGCAAGAGGCTGCTGATTGGCAGCTCTTAGCCTCAGAGTCACTCAGTCGGGAATGCGGCAGAAGACTCACACCTAACATTATGAAATAGTAAGAATACAAGTGAGAAAAAAATATGGGCAAAAATACAGTGTCAGCACAGACAATCATCTGTCTCATCACAGTGGGTCTGCATTTAGGAGGATCACAAGCATTTTTCATGTTTGGGTGATGACTGTGTGACTCACACCTACAAGTGATGCTTCGTGGCCAGACCAGCGCTGTGCACAGCAGCTTCATGCTGCCTTTCCTCTCACCCCACGTGAGCACTCTCACAAACGGGCTCTCTTGGGTTTAGCACAATGCTTCCCGACCCTTTTCGGAGCTCAGCTTTGTCTTAGCAAGGAGGCAGACAGGGAACCGTGGAGACCCAAGGACAGCCACCCCCTGAAGGACAGACCATGCCTAGAACCAGGTCTACCAGGAACCTAACCCACAAAAAGGGCCCATCTATACTGCTTGGCACAGGGTACAGAAACAGGGGTGGGCTCTCTGGGGAGTTTGCAAGTAAATCAGTACTCATGGACTATTACACTCTCACAGCCATGCTGTTTCTAGCGCCCACGCCAGCTGGACATAGCATGGATACGCCATAGACCTGCACTGCCCCCAAAGCCCTAGATGTTTCCAGCTTCCCACTGACAGCCACTAAAGGATGGCTTGCAGAGCTGCTCCAGCCAGGGTCTGCACCATTGAGTGCTTAATGTTGCTGTGAAACATTTAATCACACCATATGAGGGGCAAATTCAATCTGATTAAAGAAGAGAGGGTCGTAACTAGGGGGAGTGTAACACCACTTCTTCACTGACCATTAGTTTTAATGGCACACCGGTAGTATTTACTAACTAGCTGAGTCTCAAAGGCTCAGGCTCATCTTATCTTCTCCAGCCATCCTTGAAGTTCAAGCCGGAGTTAGTCATCTCCTCTCCCAGCAGCCAGGAGAGCGTGGGAAGACTCTGGTGGGCAATCCACTCGCCTGAGAATTACTCTCCAGAGGTGTTCATCATTATCCACTGGCAACTAAAGAGACCTAGACAACTAGGTTAGGTGAGATGCTTAATGCTGGATGCTTTATACTGCTAAAGTTATCTGTAACAATCCTGCGTTGAAAAGAGATGAGTTTTTGCGCTGTGGTTTCAGGCTCACAAATGCTGGAATCTGTTAAATCTAATGGTGTTCGACATCTGCGTTTTGCGGCTGCTGCCTTCCCTTTCTTCCCTCACACCCTACTTTGGAAACCTTAATGGAAATGGCAAAGGAAAAAGCACCACAGAACTAGAACTAAAAGACAGATCAGCCGCAATACACTGTGGGGAACACCACAGAAATGAAAAACACTTTGTAGGAGTAACTGCTGGTTGTGACTGCTGGTTTGTAACTGCTGCAAAAAAAAAAAAACCTCAAACAAGAATATTTTCTTGCTTCAACTTACATTGCCTGTGTGCCCATTAAATAAAAACACTTGTAAATACTAGAGTTAAAAAAGAGAGCTGAACAACACAACAGGTAGAAACTACAAAAATAAAAGCAATTTTTACTAGTCCAGATGTCTACTGCTGGAGCTGCTGGAGTTGTGCTATTGGCCAGGAGGAGCTTTTGATGCTTTTCATGGGAAAAGTGTCAGCAAAAACCTAGTGATTTAAAGATAACAAAGAAAACAAATGTATCCAGGCTGGCATTTTCATTTAACATTATTCTCTCTGAGATGAACAAAATCGTGTGCATGTGTGTAGGCAGTTAGGGATGGATTCAACATATATCTGAATTTATGAACAGTCTGTGTTCTCAGTCAAAATACACAAGTGCTTCTATACATCTAAAAATCAGATCCAAATGATGATTTCACTACCTTTATTAAAAAACAAGCCAAAAGAAAGCATTAAAAAAAAGCATAAACCAAAACTATAACCATCATAAAAAAAACCGCCAGCTCCAACAACAAAACATGTAACAGGCAAAGGAGGCATACAAATGGAGAAGGGATTAATAAAAGTGAAGCGATGAAAAATAATGGGACGGTCTTATACACTCACACAGATTATACATTACATAATGTGATATTGTTTACATATTTTATATTAATACTTGAAAGACTGCTCTTGCATGTTACCTCAACATATAAACATAAGTGAGATGGCTTTAGTGCAGTGCAATTCAGAGGAAGGTGATACTAAAGAAGGAACAGCTAGGAACTGCCAGGTATTTTAAAAACTGCTAATGAAAAACAATTCTGCTGGGCTTTCACTGATTTACAGCAATAGAAATTCACTACTGACACACCATATTTAAGGTAATATCTTTCGTCAATGAAGAAAAAACATGCAAAAACCACTCGCTGTGACCAAGTGCAAATGGGTGTTTATGTGAGGCCCAGCCCATCCTCATTTCCATCATACATAAGACTGTATTATAGCATACTTCACAACATACATAGTTTCTGTTACGTATAATCTCCCCCAGAAGCTAAAAGTAAAAGGAATATGAGTCACCGTCCCTGGAGGTGTTCAAGAAACATTTAGATATAGTGTTGAGAGACATGGTTTAGTGGGGTTATTGGTGGTAGGTGGATGGTTGGACTGGATGATCTTGTAGGTCTTTTCCAACCTAGCTAATTCTATGATTCTATGCCTAAATTACTACATGTGAGATACTGAAGTTCAAGATCTATACTCCATATGGCGTAATATATCGCACCGTCACCCATGATCCCTCCAGAAAATACTAGGGCATGCACTTAAATATAACTTACACAGGGATGCACGCTCACACACACACACTAAGGGTAATGATGACTCAGGAAGAACTGTGAACGTGCTGCTACTGCCTGCTTATAGTGTCAGCTCCTATGGAGTTCTACACAATCTGCTTCTTTCTACCTACACCTCTTCTATAAAATGCCAGCTAATGACCTCAAAAAGCAGTTCATCTCTATGTGCTGAAAGAAACATGAACGATGCTTACCGAAAAAAATCTTATTTCTGAAAATGTGGCTCAGTTTTCCCTAAGAAGTCTTGGAGTCCCCTTTGGAAAATGTGAATTTACTTTACCCAGGACTCAGAAGCAGCTCGCCCACTTGAATCTATTAAATTGGAAGAACTACATTTTACATCATTTTGATTTTATGTTGCACGTAGGTGGCAATGCTTTCAGAAGACAGTACATGGATTGAGTTGAATAAAAGATTCAACTAAGATGGTTCGTTCTTTTACGAGTTTATCCTTAAAAGTGACTAAACTGGTGCAGCTGTAAAAGTTGTGGAATAATTACACTTTAGTTCAGTAATATACATTGTACCCTTTATAGCCAGAAGACCACCATTTGGTCAATTAAACACTTCTCTTCAAATCTTCTATGGACTTCTGCATGAGATTAACTACAAAAAAAGTAGTTATTCACTCTGTATGTAAACGTCCTTTTCCAAACATTTGCCCAGCTGCTTCTTGAACTGATAGCACTGTACTTCTATGAGGAGCTTTTCCACTTTTCCATACTCTAACCTACCCATTGTGCAAAAAAATGCAGCCCAAATTCCTTATCTGCTTGTCTCCTCCTTAGTTTCAGTCAATGACCTCTTGTTTTCAAATTAGTCACTATCTCAAGCTGCTTACTGACATCAATACATTCCTTTCAGGGTCTTCTGACACTCTATGGGGACCCCCCTTCGTGCTCCCTTTCCCAAGGAGTAGCCCACGTCTGATCAGTCTTTCTTCACAATTCCTTTTCCCCAAACCCTGAATAATTAGGTTTGCTTTCTACCACAATTTCCTAGTCTCAATTCTTTTCCAGCAACATCCCAAGAACAAAAAATAAGTACAAAATACATATCTTTCAAAGTAATCCCTGAGCACTAAACTACTGAAAAGAATACAAAACAAAACAAAGAAATTACATCAATAATTTCATTTTTTTTCTCTTTTAAATCTCTATATTCCATATAGGAAATCGTTTAAAAACAGAGTCCCCACAGCATATACAGAGAAACATCAACTAACTACACATTCCCCATGGTCACTTACTCATTTTAGTAAAAATCTGTAGAATGTGCTAGGTTTTAAATCTATCTTCATATTATTTTTTTACTAATTGATGAGTGCAGTGTCTTGCATATGTCAAAATTTCAAAACTTTATGCATTAAAATATATTTTGCAAAAGAAAAACAATAAACATTTTTTTTCTAAATAGTGAGATTTTCCTAAGCTTCACAGGCTGGACCATAAAAAAACACCCTATACATTCCCTATACACTTCTGCATGTAGCTGGGGGCCCAGCTCTCATTGTGATTAATTATCTGCTGGGAAAGGCTGCAAGAATGAGCACTATTTGCCTAATTGTGTTTCCAGGGTAACTCATTACATAAAAGTTACAATACATAAATGCAGCTCATTTGAAAAACAGGCCTTATGACATATGATATGTTTACAAGGACACTAAGAACTTCCTTCAGAAATTGAAATAGCCACGTTTCAGATTTCCATGGTTAACATGACTGCTAAGAACTGAGGCAGTCTTGTGGACAGCTCAATAACACACAAAGTAAAAGCTAATTTTTTTGGCTTTGCCAGCCTGCATTTTTTCCTAGTGATAATCATCTATCTCACACAAACATCCAAAATCAGTGATGCAATAGATTCAGATTTACAACATGAACATAATTGCATTCTGAAGTCCTGATTTTTTTCCCGCTATAATTTTTTTTTCTCAAGAATTACAATTATTTCTAATCCCATTCCTTTCCCTCTTAATATTAAATACATTTTTTTAAAAAGCAATCTCTCTTTTATACTATATATTCCCTCAACCAGCATTACACTTGTGGTATATGAAGCTTTATTTTCATGTGAGAAAGTGGATTCTGGGCTGAAGAAATACTCTCTCATTCACCAAGAATATGTCAGAAATAGACCGCTCTGGACTTGAATCTGTACAACTGAAGACTAGAGCATTCTCAGATTTTGCATAAGGTCTGAAAAATAAGCAGACCAAATCCATTTTAACATGAATATGGGCAAGAATTTTCTTTCATAAGATCCCTTCAGAGAGGAATCAACTCCATGACTTCATTATGATCATTAAATTCACACAGCAGATAAGCAAAACCTCAACAAGCGTTCAGATTAGTCAAAATCATTTGATCATGATGAGTCAGAAGGCGAGTCTAGGAATCTTTTTTTTTGTCTTAAAATGTCATAGTAGAAACTGCACCTGCTCAGGAGCTGACTCACAAGACCCTCAGACAATAGTGATGGGGGCAAGGAAAGGAGTTCTGGAGATAACCTCTGCAGTCAGCCCAGGCCAGAGTGCGTGTGCTCATCAATTACAATCCAAGCTTTTGAATGGGAGAGAAGAAACATTGGTTTGCCTTCGGTACATCAAATCTTTTTGCCGGGTTTTAGAATTCTGAAATCAATACTTTAAAAGGACTTGAAAATTCATATTCACTTTCCCTTTGACTCATCTCGTTCCAGCTAGTTCAAACACAAGAAAATGGATGGCCAGCAAACCCCAAACAGCTGCCAGCTGGATTAATATCTAAAAATCAAACTTTTATCAACACTATCCAAGCCTCCCAGTTCAGAAAAATGAAAGGAGGATGATGCATAATCTTATTCTTTTCTTTTTCATGCCAGAAATACTTAGTAAAAGTGTCTTGAAATATATCAAACTTTTAGCTACTAAAATATGACTGCAGGAAAGACAACAAATTAGAAAATTCCCAAATTTTCTCTAGGTCAAAAAAAAACCCATACTCTTCAGCTCAGAGCTACAGTGAATTTAGGGTGAGGAATCAATATCAAGTAGATTCATCTAAAACAGTTCATCCCCTTTAGTAACAGAAGATAAAACCTGTAAATACATAAAGAACATAAAAATTCTTAGCAGAAATCATCCTCAGAAAAACAGTCTGTCAAAAATCCAGCGAGTATTGTTATCTACAAAAACAACTGATTATCATTTTCTGTACTTATTTAAATCATGAAAGCACTCAAGGAGCTGAAGTACATCACTTATTAATTTCTTATGCAAAACTAAAATTTTAAATTTAACCTGTCTGTCAGGGAAATCAGAAGTCACTTTGGTAACTCTTCTAACAATTTTCATATTAATGTAAAAATAGCATGCTATTGTAAGGCCAGGCTCCAAACCACACAGTTTTTGTTATTACTTTGATGGGGACGGGACTAGGGCCTTGTAACTGCTCTGCTCATGAATATTGCAATAAAAATAATTATGATAATACAGTAAATGATATACAGAAGTGCTGGATTGCTGGAACAACTAAGCATAAGTAAACCCTTGCATTTAAAACTTTCCACTGACAAGACACAGCAACGACAGTGCTGAATAGACACTGTTGTTCTCCAGCAGTTCCAGTTCTTAATAAGATTATTTAATGTGGCTATTTGGAGTGAATGCACAGATGCAGCCATTATATTTATTGCAGAGATAATAGTGAAATTCATTAAAACCTTGACCCAACAGGAAATCCTCCATGCTGCCGTGCAGGGCCTGGGGGAGGCCTGTAGGCTGGCAGGCAGCTGAGACCCGGCTCTGGCCCAGGGGCAGCAAGGCCTCTGAGGGGACATTGCCACCCCCTCCACTTCTCCTGTGCATGAAAATAAGGTGCCTTCTTTTTTTTTTTTTTTTTTAATTTTTATTTTTAATTTCACTCCTGCTTTCTCAGTGGAGCTGCAGCTGTCAGCTTGGTGTGGCAGATGCTGAGCACAAAATCCTCAGTTTCTTTCTCCCTGCTTTAGGAGCAGGTCACTTGCTGGTGGTTTTCAGCATGTAAAATAACACTAGATACAGCAACAGGCGAGATAGGAGGAGATACCAATTTATAACATGCTTAATAGACTAAGTATTAGCACTAATTCAATGAGCAATAGGGGAAAAAATTGTTAATGACAAAGGCATTTACAGTTAACTGTCTAAGAGAATGTGGGGAAGTAAATCATTACATGAAAAAGGAGCTCCTTTTCTCCGTCTACCCCATTAAAAGCCCCACTAAAGAGCCAAGGCATTTATTGATTGCTTTCTACTTTCCCACTGCCGAAACTAAGTACTCCTCTGTTTACTTTGATTTAAAAATGCATTATTGTCTACTTTCTAATAAACCAGACAGTGGAACAAGAAACTCAAATTATTCTAAGTTTATTCTTAAAAGTCCTTTTTTTTTTTTTTTTTTTTTTGAAAGACTGAAGGCCTTAATCCTTAAAAGCCTTTTTGAAAGAAATGTTACTAGATGCTGGCCCTGCAGCTGGGCCCAGATTGAAAGTGCACTTACATTTTTATGTTTAGCACTGAAGGACTCTGAAGTTAGCCCTCGCACTCCACATAAAAGCTTTGGAAACGGCATTCTTTGCCACTCGTGCAATTCATTCTCTAAGAAAAGGAAATGGAAAGAAAGATTTCATGTCCAGGGCTTCAGGCCTTTGATCATTTGATGAACGTTGGATCCTCAACCTGGGCCTCCAGCTTCTCAGGCCAGACAAAGAGGGCCCCGGCCGCACAGGCTGGGCCGCGGTTCCCTCCTGAACAAAACCTTTGGTGGCCGCACAGTGTGACAGCCTGGGAAAGGCCCACCTCAGCAGGGCTGAGATGCTCGCTCTGCCCTTTGATCTTTCATTTAAACCCCAGCCAAAGCACCAGGTCAGGGGATTTCGTGCTGCACACCCCCATCGGCAGAGGGGAGCAGGTCAAGAACAAAATGGGGGTGACCGATCTCCAAAAAGCCCTATGACGCCTTTCTCTGGCCAGTTTCACATGACTTGTCTCGTATTGTGAAACACTAAGCCCGCACTTAAAATGGAATTTGACATTACATGGTACAATGGAGCCAATAAATGGCATTCTTCAGTGCTTTTACAACAAAGTCAACCCTCCCTTAAGTGGCTGAAAGCCCGGAGCAAGAAAATACTTCTCATTTACTTTTTTATGCAAGTAAATTGCATATGCTTTAAATCTAGTTTTCATTACAGCTTCATGTTTCTGATGACTGAAGTGAGCTGAACAAATACCTAAGAAAGGTGTATATTAATTTTACTACATACCATTGCTCCCGCTTTCAAAGACCAGCCTGTCATGTGGAATGGAACAAGTGCTGCAAGTATCTCCATATTTCCTCACAGAGGGAAAGCCTACTTTCCAGTGAGCATGAAAAACTGATCTCATCCCACTGGAAAACCTTCAGGACATGGCTAAGAAGAAAACAGGCGCACAACTTCTTTTAACATCAGGACCAAGTTCCATGTTATACTCACAGGCACAAAACGCACCCCTTTATGTCCATGTGTGACCAGACACATTAACACTCAGAATACAGAGAGGAAAAAATGCTAAACTCTTTTTTCTGAAGGGGCACCACATCAATATGTGCCACAGGACTGCTAGATGTGGATGCAACAGATGACTGCAAAGCATGGAGTGTATTTTTAAACCACATCTAAAAATATGATTATGTTAGAAGGTTTTCAGCAACAACTGTAAAATGATTAAAAGTCAAAGGACTAAATACTATTTCTCCAAATAAATTGATTTGTTATTACAGTAATCCTTTTTCTATAAATACAAACACATTGTGCATAATAACAGATCAAGGCAGCTTACGAACTCAGCACTGGAATTAAGAAAGGCAAATGACAATTTTTTATTTATTTTCATCCTCACAGACTACTCTTCCTTGTAAAATGCAGTTCTATGACAGTGTGACACAAACATGGCCAAAGGCATGGGGAAGGAACATGATAAATCAAATTGACTATTATGCCAGGTTTACTTGCCCACTTTTATCCCCCTTCCTTCTAAAGACAATATCAGTATTAAAAATGTGGTTTAATTCTATCATACAGAGATTATTCCAGGGTATCTCAAGCACTTCCCACCACAAACCATTTAGCGATCAATAAGATAATGATCCCAATCTCTTCAGGACCTACAGACTTAGCTTTTAACAAAGAATAGTATAAATTTACGACAGGACAGATGATCTCCTACTTCATAAAATGCATTTCACCGATAAGAAAACTGAAGTACAGAAAAGTTAAGTAAGTTTTTCAACATTGAACAGACAGTGGCAGAACTGTGAACAGAGCACTAGATAACTTATTTTCAGTCCCATGCATCGGTCACTGCAGCCTTATTCCTCCTAAATGACAAATCTGTGCACATGGGACCTTGTCTGGTACCAGCTCTTCAGGGCAATACAGCGATAATGGGGAGCTGCACAAAGAAAAGGAATTGTGCTTGACCACCACAGCTGGATAGGTGGCAGCAGACTGGGCAAAAGTCATGAAGCATCCCAGGACCTAACCCACATAACTACTAAGTAAGAATTGTTCAGCCTCTAAGTACCTTCTTCTAAAAACTGTAGTAACTATTTTCAGCGATGAAAAGTTAAAAAAATCAAATAGTTCTCAGCAACTTAAGAACATCTGTTCATTCACAAAGCATTTGCATTTCGGTTTGTTGTTTGAAATCTTTATGACAATAAAAACTTAAGAACATTCAGGAAAATGTACAATTTGCCTCTAATTTATTCTTGGGTTTTCTGTGAATACTGCTCCCCATGTTGCCATGGCAATACAAGCACATCTTTCAGTACAGAGGAAGTAACAAGCCTTTTGATTCTCACCTTTAGCCATTTTATTGAGAACCATGTCAATTAGAATATAGGTTCCACTTCTTCCTGCACCATCACTGCCAACAGAAACGGAAAAAGAAAAAATAAAGCCTATCAGTGTGCATCTTGATTCAACATAAAGATACCTGCCATTATGTTATACTGTCACACAGGAGGCAGAGGGGAATGTAGGGGATATGAGGGAAAATGAGGAGAAATGTAGGATACTGAGAAGGAGAGAGAAAGCTTGCCCTGAATTAACACTAGCTGTTTGTGGAAGACCAGCCTGCATGGATAACAGGGCTCTGTTTTCATTTTTTCTTAAACCAAGCTGTGTTTATGCAGTAAAAACATTTTAAATGAAAGTGGAAAATTCAGTAGCCCTACAACAGAATGTCATTTCTGTTCATGAAGTGTAGATATCATGTGCTTATAGTCACTTGCATATGAGTTCAAGAAATGCAGAATAAGCCCAACCTAAGCATTATCTATAATTGTCCCCAGATGTTGTGGACTGCAATTGAACACTGTGGTCAGAGGGAACGCATGCAGAGACCTGTCTAAGAACTGAAATATTTGATTAATGATGGACTGCAGTTTTTCTTCAGTGTAAGTCATAAGTGATTTTTCTTTCTCTTTTTCGCTTTAACTCTTCCTTAGTTGCAATGACCAGAAGAAAAATTATCATGTAATTCCTGAGAAACAGCTTTAACTTTTTGTATCCTAAGTCATTCCTCAGAGATGTGAGACCAAGACTTGGGATGGGAAGAGCTCCCTAATGTGAATGCAGCTTGTGTCCCTTTCAGAAAGCAATGTGTAATTGCCAGCATGATGCTCTGTTAGAGCTGTTGTTAGCAAACATAATTAAGACTTTAAGTAAAAGCTTTTTTTCCTTTCTCCTCCAAAATTTTTTCCAAGGTGCATGTGTGACCAATTAGACTGTATGTAGGTTTATTAATTAAGCCATTATTTTTATTGATAGCTCAATTTGTGTACAAGTATAAATGAAAGGAAAAATAATAGAACAGTGTGAAGCATGTTATTACGTTCTGTTTATAGACAGGCTGTGAAACTTAATTTTTGTTAAGTCCGTGCAGACAGTTTTTTTTTCTTTTTTCTCTTTGAGTTCCTAGATTACTGCTTAGAGAGAAAGAGGTAATGGTAATATATTTCTTTCCTATGGCTGTGAAGGGAACAAAGACGCAATCTCATTAGTTAAACTGAATAGTGAGAGACAAAACAGTGAGCCAGTCCAGTAAAAAAAACTACTAAATGAATAGTAGACATTTTCATCCATTATAATAAGGAAGGTGTAGGAAACTTAAAAGGCTCTTCATTTGGCATCAAATGTTTCTTTTTTCAGGCTTCCTATAGACAATGCAAAGGAGCCTGCTCCAGGCTGCTCTCATCTACAGAAGGACTCCTGGCATCTGGTGAAGGCAACTGCTGAGCTACCAGTGACACACACGCTCCCTCTCTTCCCTCCCACAAACAGTGGAATGCCACATGTCAAACAACCTGCCTCTCAGCAGGGCTATTTTTTTCTGCCTTCCTTGTCTACAAGAGTATATTGAATAAATGAGTACAACATTCTCCTTCTAATTTAGAAACCCCAAAACCAAACATTAACATTCCTATGGCAAAGTTTTCCATTGACCTGCCCAGTAGGTTTTGTTTGCATCTATGACTGCCAGGCCCAAAGATAAAAGTTTACTCAATCTGTGGGTTGGTTTCCACTCCCTAACACTGCCCTCTCCTTACCATGATCACTAGAAGAAAGTGAAGGAGAAAAAAACTTTACTGAGTGTGAATATAATAAAGAAGACTACGTTAGGAGATAACACATGGAAAAATACTTATTTTGAAGGAGATCACTGAAGAAATTGCAGCATTATTTGTATTTCAAAGGGTGGCTATATAGTGATAGTTCAACACATAACATCCACGAAATCACAGGAAACAATAATTTTTTTACAAAAACAAATCTTAAGCATTATTTAGCATTAAGAACCAGATGATTTATATTTAATTCCTTCAGCCTGTCTTACTGTCTGGTTAGTGATCCATCTAAAGTTTCATTTGCTCGTTTTGCTTATATCTATATAAACTTCTTGCACATAAGAATCTCTGTGAAGCTATTTTAGAAATTGTACTTGCCTGCAGTGAACAACTACTGGACAAGAGCGACCCCTGTAGCACTTGTTTACTTTCCTGAAATAAAACAGACACAAAAAATTAATTAAGCATATTACACACTGCTTCTTCAGCCAAACATCAAAAACAAGCAATAAGAAAAAGCAAATATTACAGTCCTTAAGAAACTGTCTAATTCACAATTTCCTGACATAAAAAGCAGTTGTTACATACGTAATCTTGTTTAAAAGTTTGCTTCTGCTTGGCTGTTGTAGAGATCCCAGATAACATCCCCTTACCACTCCTGGCTAGGCAAATGAAATTATCTCCTTTCTCCAGCGTCTCAAATGTGAGCTCCAAAAAGAGTACCATGAGATGCCTTGCTTTTAAAGCCAACTTTGAGTTCATGAGCTTGCTCAAAGACAGATTGAGGGGCATCAAATTGAATCAAAAATTAAAAATAACTATTCCAGTATACTTTATATAATGTGTGCTGATTTGTAAAACCATTTCTTTCCAAATAGCAAATAGTAAACCTTCTGAAAAGCTTCTGACAAAAATATAAAATGTAATCTATTTGTTGTAAAAATAACTCAAACAATCTGTAAGCTTTACTGCTTTGGGTCTAGTGCAAAGGTCTTAAACATTTAATATTTATATGATTACTTTCTCCAGCATTCTAGCTGAAGACCCTCAATGGCGAGAGAATCTATTTGAAGCAAAACAACAAATGTACAGCTATATAAGATCAACAAAGGCACCTAGTCTAAGAAAAGAGTTTGCAACATTGGTTTCAATCTATTTAAATTATCTTACAAATCTTCTCTTCTGCTCCAGAACATATTTTGCATATAAAGTATGTTACACATCCAAAGCTCATCAAATATGCACACATATGTTAACAAGGCAAGCTGAATAAAGGATTAAACAGTAAAACACTTCCTCAGGAAATCAAAACCTTGCACTCTGACAAGATGCTTGAATTTACTAGAGCTAGAAGGTCTCCTAAAAAGCCACATCATAGGACAGCTTTTGAGGCATGCCCGGCCACTCTGATAGTGTCCAGCTTAGTGCAAGTGTTGCAGCAGATCCTAAATGCTGAACTGAAGAAGTGAGCTGCTGGAATCTGGCAACTGCTACAATGTTATTATGAATTTTAAAGCATAACTAACCTCCTGAATCATTTAGTTCTTGGCTTTTCATCTATTCGCTATCATCTGTGCTGTGAAAGCATGCATATAACATTGCTTACAGTATAGCCCGAAGATGCCTAAACTCCTAAATCTGACAAGGAGTCTGGATACCTGGAATTAAATCCAAGCAGGCTATGGACATGCTGATGATGGTGCAAGGAGCTGGAATTTCACATTCTGCTTTTTACTATTTAAGATTCTAATCAAATGTGATAATATTAAGTTCTTGTAATGATTCCTTTTAATCATTAGAATTCAGGATTTTTCACAATCCTTTTTCTTTTGTTCTTTTATGTAAATTCATACTCACAGAGCCATTCTGTATGTTTTTATATTCCTCGCATGCAAGTAATAAATGCAGTGAAAAACTTTCTATAAAATAAGTGGCAAGCCATCAAGAAGCACCTGAGCTTGGAAATTATATAGGACATATATATGTTCATGAACACAAACATTCACAGGCACTATCAAGCAAAACTCTTCTATAATTGCAATGACTTAAGCTGCAGTGGAGTTTTAGCATGAACAAGTCACTTGATTCTTGACAGTCATATCTGAGGATCAGCTCCTTTTGTACGAGGGCTGCTCCAAAAGTAATGCCACCTATTTTATTATGTTGGCCTTCGACATCAGAGGTGGATGTTGGTGGAGTGGTGGTTGAGGTTGAACCTTCCCACCAATATGCCATTTCATTTTGTTGCTGTGTGACAGGCGGCAGCAGAAGGGCAGCCTGACAAAATGTTGTCTGACATGGAAGTGCACATAAAGCAAAGGTGTGGAAGTGAATTCCTCCATGCAGAAAATACAGTACCCATTGACATTCATCGATGCTTGCTGAACATTTATGGAGATCAAACAGTGGATGTCAGCACAATGAGGCGGTGAGTGGTGCGTTTTAGCAGTGGTGACAGCAACATGAAAGACAAGCCACGTTCCAGACGGCCATGCAGATTTTTACAAGCACGGCATGCAGGTGCTCTTGTTCGTCACTGGTGAAATGATGTTGACTGTGTTGAAAAAACAGTGTTTTGCAGCTGAGAATTTGCTCTATCAAGTAGTGTTATTGTGCTGTTTGTATCTGTTGCAGTTTCCAAGGAAATAATTAGGAGACATTAATTTTGGAGCAACCTACACGCAATAAAAAAGTCTTGTTTTTATTTTTTACATTGTACAGTAAACTATTTTTGAAATGTCTCTAGCATCATCTGATACAATGAGTCTGCATTCCCCACAGCAGCTGCTTATCCTCCCCCCATCACGTGCACTAGTAAAGAGTCATTTCTGCATTTAGTAAATTACATAAAAGCTAAGAACTAGAGGGGTATTTACCATTTATTTTTCTGCTTGTGTGGTTCCTTTGTTCCTTGGCACCACTAATATGATACTTGCATGTTGTGACTAGCCACCTACCACAGTCCTAATACACTTTCAATGACAAATTGAACTAAACCTATCAGAAAATCAGACAATCAGACATGCACGTTAGGGAAAGACACCTTATGTTTATCAGTTTTATTGAAGGGTTTCAAACATTTTCATTATCACACATTTCAGAAAACACATTAAAACAAAGGGTTTCAATCCAGCTGGTTCATAGCTTTCTCTGTATATAGTGTGAGAAAATACTTAGAACTGCAGCAACATCTCATTTCATTCTTAGTTCTGGCTAATGAGAGTAAGCTGAAAATTCATCGATAAGCAAAGTTCTTGAATGCTGAAGAAAATATATATTACATATATATATATATATACAGGAAGAAGTAACTTAGAAAGAATGATTAGTAATACAAACCAACCCTTGGCTCATTGAGTGAAAAAGAAATCATCATGCAAACCATCAGCAAGCAAAGGTCAGAGGTCGTTAGAGGCTCAGAAAAGGGGTTTCCCACATTGTCCCTGCAGCAGAGTCACAGTTTCCAATGATCACTTTTGTGACTATGCAACTGGGCTCATATTACTAGCTGCAACATCACAAAAATGACACTGGCAACCGCTAATTAGCTGGCAAAATAAGAATTTGTCCATTTTTAAAGTGAGCAGTGTTAGTAAATGCCATTGCACACAGCAAGAAGTGATAGCATAATAGATATATAGTTTAAGCAAAGCCCTCACATGTGATGCTAATTATCTTTTAGCTTAGCAGTCCCTCTTTATAGTGTAAATGTGCTCCCTCTGGGCTCAAGAAATATTTAATTACACATATCAGTGCATGACTAACAAGCTAGTCCAGAGCAATAATGATTGGTCTATTGTTCAAAATGAAATTAGGACTCCAGAAGCATTTAAAACTGACCAGTGGTTTCTGCAGTAGCCTCACCTCTCAGGGACTGTCTTTTGTACAGATTTTTGAGATATATAAAGTAATCTCTTTTTGGCAATTTATACCTGCATTACGAAAGTATGATAGATTATTTCCCAAGGTTTAATGTGTCTGCTAGATTCTAAAACACTGATACATAGCAAGAGAAATGTAAGCTTTCAGTTTTCAAAGAGACTTGCAAAATTTACTTGAATAAAGATTGTAAGCTCCATATTTCCACAGACTCTGGGCAAGGTAATTTTGGGAATCCAATTTTTCTTGGTGATGAATTATAAAAAATAGAGGGTTGGTTATGTATATGCTTAAATTTCATATATGTATGTGAATATATAAATATACACACATATCCATATATATATACAAACACACTGAATGCACATAGACATAGATCAAAAGAAATGAGAGCAGCCCCTTCCTAGCACCACCTTACTGTGAGTATGGCAGTGCTGTCAGACATCTATTCCAGGGGCTTTGTGACTCAGCTGATGTAATCCAGCAGAGCTTGTACTTTAAATAGGAAGCTTCAGGTGTAAAACATGTATTGTATAAATGAATGCCAAATACATTCCCTTTTTTGTCCTTAAAAACCAGCAACATCAGATGACCAAGAAAACTGAGATTCGTAGACCAGCCATTGTGCATGCCAAAATTCCTTTTCAGAAGGAATTTTACTATGCATTCAGTATTATGAGTTCATTGTACAAAATTTGCACATTGCAAATGATTACAGTATCCTACGCTGGACTGTGAATACATATTAAATGAACACTCAGAATTCAATTAAATCTTAACAGGTTCATTCCCATACTTCCTTTAAATGGAAAGAATAGCAGCTCAGCTACTTCTCTCACCTAGTTATAAGTTTGATTTTCAAAGTATTGCTCAACACGTCTTCAACATGGCCATTTAATTCTTACATAGTGTCTCCAAGCAGCACTTTCTTGGTGATGCAAATTGTGACACCTAACTCTGCAGTTCACAGATGGACCTCGAGTCTTACTGGCCCAAAAAGGAGATGAGGTGCTCCAAGCTTCAGATGTTCTGGCAGTACAGGCTGACTGATGGTCAACTGATACTAAATTTCCCACTAACTTCAAAAAGAGCAGAATCAGACACTGTGTTGAATCAGTGCTGCAGCCTTGCACAGCTTAGCAAAACCCATTTAGCATTTTTATTATAAAAATTCACTACAGTCAACTTCTACAGTACCACAAGCAAAGGAAAATCAACTTACAAAAATCATATTAAAATCTGTATTTGAACCCAGAGAAGAATACCTTGGAAAAATTCAGTTACAGTTTCAACTCCATCCTATGACTGTGCTTCCTTCTTCCACAATGGCTCTTGCGGTGTGACTGGAGCACGTCCTTATGTTCTTACCTAGCCCCAGCTCTCAGTGACTGCTGTACTCCGTCACTTGACTTGCAGTGTGTGAGATGGCTCTGCCTTGAGAATGCTTGCAATACATACAAGACTATTGGTGGACAAATGGTGGCATTTGGCCCTAAATTTTTAAGGGCAAAATTGTGCCAACTGTGCAACCAGCTCCCGCTTGGCCATAAACCAGCTTAGCACCTCAGAAGCGCATCTCTGCATCAGAGCTCCAAGCACTGACTGAAAGAAACAAGATCGGACCTTTTGGGCCCTGAGCCCTGTATAATCACTTTAGGGGCTTGTGGATAATACTGTAGCACAGAGAGGAAAATGGGCAATCCCAGAGGCCACACGTGGATTGAGAACCAACTCACAAAACCTCCCGGAGATTGTTTTCATTAGTTATGAGCGCACTGCAGTGGATTAGTGGGTACATGCTAACGCCTACACATGGTGTGCTGGGCATGGTTTGCAATCAACTGAAGATTATTTCTCTCCAATATTTATCATGCATGGCTTTAATTTTCAAATTAAAATTCAGATAGACACAGCAGACACAAGGGAAGGTGACAAGAGTTTTCACAGTTTTTGCCTTTGTCTGTTTGTATTTTAAAGCCACAGTGACTTTCTTTAAAATTCTGGAGGGCATGCTTTGTCAACATTTTCAACTGCTTTCTCTAATTTCCCCTTTTCTCCAACCAGAGAAAGTCTAGAGGCTTCACAAGCAAACACTACCATGCCAATGCCATTATTGCCATGTGACTCCAGTGTGATTTTTCTTTAAGTCTGCTCGTACAATGTAGTTTATTTGTGAGATACCTGCAATAAGGATCATAGGGGAGCCACACAGAAGGTCTGGAAGTTCCAGACAGCTAAGTACTTTGAAAACAAAGAAGTACAGAAGCACTGAAGAGCTGTACAAAGGGAAGAAGGTAGCAATCTCTAAATGGGAACTGAGTGTATCTATTTGTGAGGCAACAGCAAAAATCAATCTACTGCAGATTTTTATGTTAATTTATCATTGCAGCATCACAGGCTGAGGACGCCCTTTCAAAACAAAATTATTAGAATTACAGCCAGTTTTAGTTCCTCAGATTTGAACTTCCTTAAATAAACTTCCATACTCTGTGCTTTACCTGCGGAAATCCAGAAGCGATCTTGTGGAAGCAGGAACTCTCTGATCGTTCCAGCTGAGGAAATGGAACTGTGTCACCGTGCGGGTCTCATTTGTCTGCAGGTTCTTCAGGTAGAAGCTCCTCACCAGGAAATCCTCGCACCAGATGTGCTCAGAGACAAGGTTTACCTACACCCCAGAGAACAAATGGAGATCAGGAATTCCAGTTGCAAGCCACAATTTCAGAATTGCAGGTGTAGGATGTCTTGGATGAGGGAATTGCATGAAGTTTTATTAGCAAATTGAACACTGCTGTGAAAGTAACTTTTTCTTTAGCAATGTGTTGTTGTCAGGAAGGGGTTAGCTGTCTCTGCTATCTCATTGGAAACATTAAAAAAATGCTGATAGTTTTAATGCAAAAGGAAAAAACACGGAATTGAAACCTGACACTGTTCTATGAATGCAAAAAGCACTGCCTAAAAATACATCAGACTGCCAGATGCTGTGCACACAGAATGCCCACAATGCATTGCTCAGGCCACTCGGAGTAGTCTTAGAAATCTCACAGTAGAATTCATGTGAGAAGTTAAAAGTCAAATTTTCACCTAAGTGGAAAAATAAGCATAAAAATGGAACTTATTTTCAGAGTTGATCTTTTCAGGAAGGAAGTTTTTTCACATGTTAGTTTAAATGGCAATATTTCTTGATATTTTCCTATTAGTATTTGGCAGGATGGTGTTATTTTCTTCCTGTGCTCAGCCAGACAGCTGGAAAAACATGACAGCCATTGTCAAGGCTACACTGCAACAAAACTGATGACACAGTATTTTGGGCTAGCTATGTATAGCAGAAAAGAAAAACGTATATTTATTGTTGTGACTGAGGCACGCGGTAAAAATAGATGGCATTAATTACGAAAGCTATATGTAAGCTTTCCTACTAACATATACGTATGGCTTTCCTACGGCAAAATTCAGTAGTTCTAAAAATACTATTATTCCTATAAAATATAAATACACACTTTCATATATCAGCCACTGGCAAGACTGTTTTAAAGACAAAATCATTGTCCTTGTTTCCCTGCAACCCTCAGTTCATTATGTAACTGGTTGCAAGCCACCAGGCAATTAAAACCACCCAAATTTCTGGCAAATCTACCACTACTCAAAGACACACTGGGCTACTTAAGATGTACAGGTTAGACCAAACGAAAGAGCATTTTGCCCCGTATGAAATGAAGCCATATTCTTCCTGTCCCGCTTACGCGCAGTGCTTTGTTTGGGTACCTCGTAGATGTGGTAGAGGTTTGACCCTTCGTCGGGCCAGTAGTGGTAGCACTGCTTGACTCCGCTTTCTGTGAGGGGTGTCAGCATGACAATAACGACACAGCCGTTCTCCCAGACCATCTGCAGACAAAGAAAGACACCATAGCCACACTGTGACTGCCTAATTACTGCGTGACATGTATAATTACTGCACTCAGACACACAATCAAAATTTATTCCATTCACAGGAAATTTATTTCATTTTCATTAGACACTTTTACTCTGCAGCTGCTTTCAAATCCCTGAATAAACTGGCACCATATTTTGCAGGCATCCATGAAATATTAAAGAATTTCCAGTGATTTCAATTCATGTCTTCTGTAAAATCTCTCCTTGTTCTTGGTACCGCGTTCAACTGCATTTCTATCAAACTTTTGGATCCACAAAGGAAACACTGAACAATGCTTGCAAAACACACAGCTCCTTGGTGTTTGATATTGAATACCCAAGGAGCACAGATACGCCGTTGACCTGCTAAAGTCGCATTTGCTGAAACCTCTGCATCCTCATCCCTGATGCTTTTTAGTTTCCCACACAGTCAAAGCTACAGAACTGCCGCATTGCTGAAAGAGGCACAAGCGGCATTAAAGTTGCATCTCAGTAAGGAAATAAGCAAAAGGCAAGGGAAAAAAATAAACTGACCAAACCGCTTCTTCCAGAAACACTTCAGATGGAGAAATCATCCTTTCACACAATTAGAAAAGAATTACTGCAAATGAGCAATACTTTCTTCTTCCTTCCTTTATCCTTCTGTTTCTCTTTCTGCTCCTTCCTTCTTTCCTTTTTTTTTAAATATCTTTTTCTTTCATTTTCTCTCTCTTTTCCTAACCCTTTTCTTCCCCTCCTCTTTTTTTTCATTTGGCAGTAAAAGGGAAGCCCAACCTATGCTGCAGACTGTGCCCTCTCAGAGCACAGGTACAGCAGGAATGAAGGGGAGCTGTACCTTCACCATCAGCATGATCTCTCAATAATTCAGACTAGCCACAGAGCAGAGCACAGGAATCTCAGCTGAAGGATTTGCGGCTGCCTCACACAAACAGCAGAACAAGCTGAGATGCTCTGGTCTGGCTCATCTCTGTTCCAAACACAGCCCATGGCTGAACAAAAAGGCTCCTACGAATTAATACCAAGAAGCATAATCACTAAAAACTGTTATTATTACGCTGTACATTGATGTTATATTTGCATACAACTTTCATTGTCTTTTTGCTCGCATATAAAATTGCTGAATGAAGAGTAAACGGCTCTTTTTGTGAAGGGTTATGTTTATTTCACAGAAATATTTATAAGCAACTGTATTGACATGTAAATTTTTAAACAAAAAAGGCTTTTGTCTAAACTGTGCAAAGATGAGATGATACGTTCAATTCAAGGATTATTTTTTTTTAATTACATATCAAATAAAAAGGTTTCCTATTCATGGATAATGATGTTGTCTTCTCTTTTAAGAATAGCTTGAATATATAGAAACAAATAACATTTTTTCTTGCTTATTTTTTCCGCATTTTGTAACATAATTAAAACAACTTTTAAAAACAGCTTAGAATTATTTACAGAAATTGATCTAGGGTTTGCACAGAACAGGCGTATTTATAATTTTGGACAGAACCACAGAAAAAAAATTGCAGTTGAATACAAGGAACAAAAATAATCTTACTTCTCTTTTTCTCCCCCTTGAAAAGATTTTAAAAATCAAAATATCCATAATCCATCCACCCACTCTCCTGCTAAAAACTGACAATGCTGCAAGAACTGCAAAATACTTTAGAGTGATGGATAACTTATTTTATAGATTGATGTGGATTTATCATTTATATCTTCTTTTGTCTCTGCATTTCTTTGGGGCCACAGCTGGCAACCTTCTCTGTATGTAAGGAAGACGATACAGATTTCATTCATTCTGTCATAGTTTTACCTTTTTTGAGTCAGCAATCAGACTACGATCAGAATTCAAAACATGTATCTTACTTTAAAACTAGCCCCACTAAATCAGTACTTTCATCACATAACGATTTAATGTGCCTCTAGAAGGTATAGAAGCTCATTGAAGCCATTACGAAAATGAGGAGAAACACAGTTTTTATGAGTGTAATAAAAATACAATGATCTAGACCATAAACTAATCATCGAGCACTCTGCTTGTGCCACCCAAGTGTAACATTATAAAAGCCCACTCGTTTAGAGAGGAATCCTTACAGTTTGGCAGCCCTGTTCATTGGTTCAAAGGCACAGCATTTCATTAGACAGGGGCTGTCTGTATCTCTGAAGATTTCATTAAGCATAAATCCAAATGAAAGTTAATTTAAACAAACAATTTGAAAGTTACTCTGGAGGATAATATTTCTTTTCGGTCATAGAGCGAAAATGTCAAAGTCAAATCTACTAAATCAAGAAGGTAACGCAGTCTAGCGGCAACATCCCCATTTCAAGCAATTGTCAGTGCATCTCCTGTGCTTACCATTGAGATGGTATATTCAGCAAGACTCACAGGCTGTGACTTGAGCACTACTGCTCTTTTTTTCTCCTTGGTAACTTAAATATTAGAGCATCAGGCTGTTATCTGGATTACTTTCCAAATCAAGCAGAAGAACGATGAGTAAAAGGCAGTTCACAGAGCTTCACACGAGTCCATCGCCCCATCTGCAACTCAGTGATGGATTCAGGAACAGCTCCCAGCTCCCAGCACTTAGCTGTGCTTTACAGGGTGCAGATATGGCCATGTGCTAGAAAGTGGCCCTTGTGACTGTCTGCAGTGATGGGCAGGTAGCATAGCCTTGGGCTGTACAGTGCCTGAACAGCTCTGGGAAGTGCCTCTGGTTACCTAAGGGACATTGCAACTGGATTCAGAGAAGGAAGGATGTTCCATTGCAAATTCATAATAATTCACAAAGTTCTGAACCTTGTATGCTTGCATAATATAAAAGAAGCCACTGCATGCAATATAAGAATAAAGAGAATGTTAGGTTCTCAGAGCAGAGGCTTTTCTTTTTAGATATCTGTGTAGAGCCTCACAAAATAAAGTCAGACTCTATGGTTAACTACTGTTAGGCAAAGAACCATATAGAACCAAATGTTAGATCATTTAGCACAGGTAGTTTCATGTTTGTAATGTACAGCAATACTTGGAGGAGAAGAAGAAACGTTAATAGAGACTTCTGAATGGAAGTGATAAAGTCTGAGTTATGCAGAGGAGCTCACCACAGTTTTAATACAAACACTGCTGAAAAGGAAAGACTGAATAATTCTGGATGACGTCTACCTTCAGCCTACATGCTATGTAAAGTATCTTTAATGAGGTTCTGCTCTATGCATCATTCCCAAAACATTTCTCAGACAAGAAAAATGCCATCCCTTTCCTTTTATTGCAAGTTAAAGGCTGAAGCCTGCAGCCCAAAGATGAACAGTGAGTGCATTTGACATCTGCAGGATTCCCTGTTGATGAAACCCACCACGTATAGAGAACCCACGCTGTGGCTATCTAGTGTGCCAGTCCCATACAAAGGACTTCTGCATTGGGAGGAATTAAGTTTAGTATAAATTACTTGCAAAGGAGCACAGAACTGCTTTTTCAAATAAGTTACAAATAGGAGAATCACTGCTACAACTACCACAGATCTAATAAAACACCGGCTTTTGAAAGCTAGTAAGTATATTTTAAAATTTTGTTCTTCACTAGCTTGTAAATTAGATAGTTAATATGAATTCCCCTTATTTTTTTTTTCAGAAATTTGATCACTTTGAAGCTTCGATTTATAGTGATAGATCCAAACCAAATCCTCTCTTTAGCCATTTTCTTCTTTATTTTAGTGATGGGGAAATGACAAGATGCGTGTTCCATTCAGACACTGTTCTTTTGACAGGGACTAGTGGAAAAGGTTCTACAATGTGATGATTTAAAAGTAGAAAATAACTGGGATAATCAACTAAACCTATTCTGTTAATTAAAAATAACATTTTAACCACACCACTTGCATTTGGAAAGAGATCTCCAGAATCAATCTTTTACCTCCCCGAATAGTTGGTAACTGCAGCTGTTTGGATAAGCAAGCAAACAAACAAAAACCAAATAATTTCTAATGATGATCAAAAATTAACATGGATAAAAACAATTCCTAAAACAACAACAAAGTAAGGTATTAAACCTTACACAAATAGATTATATACATCCTATGCACATCTCCACTGTGATTTCTTTCAGGTTCCCCACTTGAAATAGGAAATGTGTTGAATGGAAACAGCTGGAAAAAGGTATCTTCTGGAATATTTTAAAACCAAGACCCAATTTTTTAAACAGGTTTGAAAGAAAAAGGAGAGGGCTTTTGACTGAAAAAATATTTGGTGGTTTCAGGATTTTGGTTGCATGCCATTCAAAATCAAACTTTCTGCAAAACATTTTGGTTGAAAGTGACATCCTTTTGATATGAACAAGGGTCAAATCTGACAAAGTCAGAGCATCCATTTACAAATCCAAAGGCATGCCAAACATGGTACAAACATTTATACAGGTAAATCTGCGGTCTTAAAAATCAACTACCAATAATCTATGTTTAATTAAAAATTGAGTTTAAAAGCCATTTTAAAACATGAAGTGAATGCAAATTGCTCCATATGCCACATGAAGACAGTACTCCATGCTGCAATAGAATTCAGGATCTATGCCCCAGAGGTTTCTTCAGCCTGGCCAGAGTGGCCAACTTGCAGCAGTGACAATTTTAGTGAGGATCCTATATAAGTACATGGCAATCAAGCTGGCAATGTGCTACACTCCTACTGTTGCAGCAACACTTCTTTGGAAACCACTGAGGAGGGCAAACTCAACATGGCTGCACGCGTAGCAGTAACTTCTGCTGCGCCCTAGAAACATGAACTACTCTCATTCTTCACAGGAGATTGATAACTCAAGCCTTAGGAGTAAATAAATATTTAAATACTTTATTTAGTAATGCAGTGCTGACAAAACCACACTAAAGAGGGACAGTCCCACCAAAACAGCCAGAAATTAACTTTCCACTTTAGTATTTGAGAGATGGAATGTACAAATTAAAGGGACAGAATTTTAAAAAGGACCACTTCTAAGCACCTTCTCTGACCTAAGCCGTAATTAGAAGTGAGCATGGTAAACGCACACTCCTGTACTGAATGCTTACAGAATTCCTAATGCTGCATTTTATTTCACGTAGTTCATAAGTTACTAGAGCTCTAGGGGCTACTGTTCTGTGCCTCTCTCTCCCTTGCTGTTTTTCTTTTATTAAATTAAAATATGCATATTTTACACATTGAATTGCTCTGTGTCTTTTCATCTGCTCTTCTTTCTGAAGGTGAAAACTGATTAGACATGCAGTAAGTCCCTTCCCAGGCAAGGAAAATAAAACTTTGGAGTTGAAACTGCTTGAAAGCACCACGTTCTGCACAGAAGAACAACACACAGAAAAATAATTTAGTCTCTAAATTAATATCAACACTCAAAAAACATGCTGAACTGGGAGCACGTAAACCAGCAATTAGAACAGGAGAGGGTTTTCTGTAGTTATGCTTACTCAAACCACAGGCTTGGAACACAGATTTTGCAAGGAGACTCATTAAGCTACAGACACATGGACTTCTGTCCATGGGGATTTTCCCTTGGAGATCCTGATGACTAATCCTTTTTGCATGGAAAACAATCAACTGACACTATTTTCTTTTCTTTTTTTTTTTTTTTTTTTTTTTTTTTTCTGTACTGCAAAACTGAAAGAGAAAAGCAAGTAGTGGCAAAAAAGACACACATAGATTTATCATGTCTTCAAGACTGCAATTCAAGGATTTTGTTCTTAACATGCTGGTATGATCAGGGAGGAAAATGACAGTCAAATTTTGAACTGTCTGGCAATATACTCCTGAACATGGATAGAGAATATTTTATAAAAATAATTTTAGATTAAGATATGCAGATTGGGGGCAATGAAAAGCAAATAGCATTTGAACTCCATGGGCTCAGATCAGGGCTTTGGTACTGGGACTCTTTCTGCACTTTACATTTAATAGTCACACAACAAAAACAGAAAATAATCAAAGGAGCAGCTGTATGCACCAATCAATCACAGCAGCATAAACCTCTGTTCCAGCCAGTAGTAGATGCTTGTCTTTAAAAAGAAGGGTGAAGTGTAGTCTCAATTTCAAGAATATTTCACGTACTGGTGAATAGTAGAGGAAAGATATAGCAATGAAAAGCATGGGTTTGATTCAGAACATGTAGGTGAAAGTTCTTTTTTCATCCTGGAAGAATATCCTAACCTCAAAGGGTCAGCACCTGTCATTCTGTCCTGGTCCTGTGATGGACTCAGGGCTGTTCATGTGTGATACCATCATTGCCATCAACTATCCAGCCTGAGCTACATGCCTTTTCAGGTAAAAGATTGGGAATGTTCTGGTCCAAACTACAAGAGTTTACTTTAATTAATCTCATGCCTTACTGCTGTAGGTGCTTTTAGCCTTATTGTTTCTCTGTAAAATGAGGAAAGCCATATTTCTCTATTCCTTTCATAGAGGTATATGGTGTTCATATACTTTGCTGATTAAGTTGGTCATGGATACAGGAAATCACAGAACGACAACAAATACTTATGTTTCATTTCCAAGGAAATGAAGAGGCATACAGAAGGCCGCTTGGCAGGGACTGCCGCATCCCTCTCTCTATTTCACCTACTATGGTAAAATAAAATTAAAAAGAAGTGAAAGTGCGCTTCTCCCTCAAAAGGGGAAGGGCAGATGTTGGCAGATTTATGACAGCAAGGCACAATGTGGGACACTAGCAATTCTAAAAGGACAATAAGACTGTATTTTCCAGAGTAGAAAAGATTATTGTCTCCTACAGAAGTCTCTATTTGGAGGCAATGAACTTCAGCAGACATGCAATTTAAAGAACGGGTGTAATTAAGAACATTATTTTTTTTCAGTCTGCTCTAAATATCCTAACTCCTAGGATAGTTTCTTGCATATTGTCCCTGGTCTTAGAATACTTTAAAAGTTAAGGCATGTACTTCATGTCAAATACTTCATGGAATTATAACCCAGCACATACGGAAAATAGTAAAATTTTATGCCTCCAGAATTATTCACAACATGGAACTCCTGCTGCGAAAACTTGTTATAGATCAGAAATGTTCTACATCCTCTTTCTTTTGAATTATGTTCAAAGAGATGTTGAATTTTAATAGTGCTATGTGAAAGAGCTGAGTGAAATCTCACTGAAGCTGCTGGACAAAATCATCACCTCTCATTCAAGATAAATGCAAGAAACAAGAAAACTCTTTTAAGGAGCTTGATAAATAAAATTACTGAAGTTATCATCAAAAACAAATGAAACATGAAGCATATGGACCCACGAGTTTTTCTAGAAACTGATATGCTTAATACAGAGAGAGAGGCATTAATAAAGGCAAGATGATTAATCAAGATAAGATGCAAAAACATGTAAAAGGAATAAAGAAACCACCAGCACAGCCGACAAACGAGCCCTGTGATCCTGGTAGAAGAAAAGCTGAAAGAAAGGTTGGGAGCAAAACACTGGGTGAATGAGGTTTGGAAAAAAAGAATTTATTACCTGTTATTTGATTCAGTCTCTGCTCATTTCTGTTCAAAGAAATAAAACTCTGTACTTCCTTTGTAAATAAAAAGGAACTGTATCAAAGCAAAACCCTGTCCTGATGATGAATTCTCTTTCCAGCTGAGAAGAAAACAACACACAGACCTGGCAAATTGTTTAACCACTCAGGTAAAAATGGATTAAAACCACGTGAGAAGAGGCATCCAGTCTTCAAGAAAGGGAATTGTGAGGTGGAATTCCCACTGAACCAACATAGAATCAATGAATGAGGTATTTCTCAGAAATAGTAATTGGTAAAAAGAGATGAAAACAAGACCAGACAAAATTAAAAGAAGGCCTAAATCAGCTGGAGGCTTTTCAAAATTAATTAAGTAGTGGCTGGAAAATTTCCAGAACAGTCTAAGAGATGACATGCAGGCAGAGATGAAATCTCTGCTTGAGCTGCAAACACAGGGAATCCAGACAGATTAGGAAGCCCTGTAGCAAAACAGATCAATGAGGTGACTGACAACACAGCTGCTGCAGGCTAGAAAGTTTTCAACAAAAAAGGTAAACGAGGGAAGTTGGAACTAACTTGAGGCTTGCTGGCTGACAGGAGCTATGGTAAGGATATAAGGAGCTGGAGAAGTAGACTGGAGGGAAGTCTGATGCCTGGAAGTGGCCTTACGTCATCAGAAATGCCACAGTAAGACACCTTTTTAGCGTTATTATTTTTACGACTCCAAGTTGATTTGAAAAACGTTTGAAAATAACCCACATGCAGGAGTGTGGGCTACCTCCAGCTCAAAGACTGCTTCTTTGAAAGAAAAACTTCCAGTAAGCAAGTCTGTCTCTGGTTAACACTAAAACTCAAATGAACAGAAACATGTACAGAAAATGCTATGTCTAATCAGCAGCTCTAGTGGCCCAAGTGAGATGGTACTGAAGAACAATACTTGCTCTTCTTCCTCATCTTACCAAAAATAATCTTCGAAAAAATAGTCAATAGTGAGAAGATGGAACCTAGTCCTCCTTCAGTCTCATAGGGTACTAGGCCTGGCTCTGCTCATCAGAGCTAAACAAGATAAGCTTAGATAAAACATAACCAATTATTAATTAAAAAGCTTTGCCCACTTTGGGAAAGTGAAGACAATGAACTGACCATGAACTCTGTTCAGATTTGGGCAATGTGACAGCAGTAAGTAGGAGTTTGATTGCTGAGCGTCTAACAGCACTTGCACAAAAATACTGGGCACTGGATTAATATATGAGATTTTAGAGAGGCCTGACAATAAAACAAGAAAAAAAGATTATCCAAAAGTAAATAATCCATCTGGTCTTAAACAGAGATAATGAATGTGACCACATGATCATGCAGAAAACACAGAGATGAATAAGAGCAAGCATTGCAGATGAGTGTTGGAGCTCAGGAACCGGGTTCCTTTTCCACACATCTAAATTGCAAAAAGAGATTCACCAATATCTACAACTTTATCCCTCTGCCAACATGCCTTTAGTCCATCAGATCACCAAAAAGTTGGTCTAACGTAAAATGTGCAAAATAAGTACAATGCCTCGTTGGTAGAAGAATTCAATGCAGGTTCAAGGGAAACCAGGTTTAGAAACAGCGTCTGGAATTAAGCATGAAACCTAGTTAAGATAGGTCAAGAGCAGTTTGGATTTCATGATGGATTTCAGTTGTGCTGAAAATGCCAAGAAGTTGAAGTTAAACAAATACTTTGTAGACAAGTGTTTTCCTGAAAACAGTTTGAACTGCTTACAGGAGTGGAAACAATTACACTAGCTTCTTGCTGGGGTAGCCTAACAGCCAAGGAAAAGAGGAGTGGCTGGTGCTCATCATGCAAATAGGATTTAAGTCTCTGTCTGCAAAAAGAGGAAGCAATAGATCTAGTAAATATTGGCAACAAAGGCGACGCCAAGCTCCAAGAGTCTCTGTTGGAACTGCTAAAGCATGGCATTGTGCATTTAGACTTGGAGCAGCAGAATGATCCCAGGTCAATCTACTGTGGAATTGGTCACTGTTGTTACTATCAGTTGGAAAACTGCTCCACTGAGCAAGCAGAAAAGGAAAAAGCAGCCCAGTTTGGCACCAGCAGATCTGAGTGGAGGAGGGAAAGGGAGGAGAACCACTAAGAAGACATTTCAGAAATGAATAATTGAACCTTTAAACAATCCCTGGTGGCAGCACCACAGTCTGAATAAACTACAGAAAACTGTACTCAAGTAAACATCAAAGGATTTCGCCCTGAGTTAACACTCTATTCTCCACGGCAAGTTTCCCTTACTTACTTTATATAGCTACTGCTAGGTGAAAAATGATGCAATCTCAGCTGCTGCATCTGGACATGAAGGGCAGTAACTTCAAGCCATGGCTTTTTACTTTTGCAATGGACTTATTGTATTTCAGTGGTTATGGATACAGTGCTAAGAAGGAGTTAATCTCTCCAAGCTCATTTATCACACCTGGTTAATAGCCTGGGCCGGGTAACAAAGCTTGGGACACAAAGCAGCAATTTGGAATGTGGTATACCCGATGCTGACGGGACCAAAAAAAGTGGGTAATGGAACAACCAGACATAGGTATATTGTTATGTTGAAGTGACAGATATCATCAGAACGAATTTAAGAAACAAACATTTCAATGGAAACCAATAGAAAAAACAATAAAAGTATATCACATCAAGAATGGACACAGCCACACTTGAGCAGGAGCTGAACCAGGGTGGCCAGATGGAGCTATCTACAGCAAATCTGGTGGGGAAGATGGGGGTGATCTGTCACTGATGGATTGCAGGGAGGAGAAACAACTGAAAAGAGCAAAAGGAAAGTGAAGGAAAATAAAGAAAGTCATAAATAGCATGAAGAAATAAAGTCGAGAGAGATCTTTAAGAACAGAGTTGAATGGAAGCAGCTTGGATCACAGAACAAAAAAACACAGTTTCAGCTTTGGTCACTCTGTGTCTGTGCAAATAAGATGTCTAACTGTTCAAATTAGAATAGGAGAAGAACAAAATATCTCCTTTACACTACCTTGGTATGATCAATTCTGATTTCTGTATCAGCTGCAATGCTTTTACACAATCTGTTCTTTGAACATCTCCTTTAAAAATGAGAACACAGAGTTTTTCAATAATAAAGACAAAGCTACAGGTAAAAATATACAAAATATAAATATACAAATATGAAAAAAAAATACAATAAAAAATCTGGGCCTTAGGGATCTTAAAATAGCATTGCAGAATAGCTAACATGGTATTTGATTTTGCTTGTTTAACTTAAGAAGCACATTTTCAGGTAGTGTCCCTGATACAAGGAATGCTCTCACCAAGGAAGAAAAGTGTCAGTCTTCTCAACTGTGTCTAATTACCAAACACTGAAAGCAAAAATCACAATTTACTTGAAAATTTAATCTGGAACAGCAGCTCAACTTACTTCAAGCAGAATGCATTTGTTCTACACTTCTAAAAACAAGGCCCAAAATATCTCAGGTTGAGCATTTAAATATCCAGACACTCAAAGTCAAACAAACATTTTGAAAATTTCTTCTATCAGAGAAACAGTAGGGAAGAGAAAGCATACAGAACTCTCTTTAGTAGGGTCCAATTGATACTTAAAATCAAAGACCTAGCACTACAGATGAAGAAAGAAGGTGATTTCAACTCAATGGAAGCCCCTAAAACACAACATCTTTTTGGAAGTAAGTACTTAGACAGTCTCTCTCTTCAGAACAAAAGCTTCCAAATTCATAATGCAAAAAAGAAAATAAAAACGTATGCTCATGTTGACAATAAGCCCAGGTCAGTTTTAACACTTTATTCACAATTAACTTCCATAAGCTTTCAGGCAAACTTTTACACGTTCAAAGGAATACGTACAGCACGTAATGCAGGCACTTAGTCTGGCCATGCGTTTATGTCCACACTGGAGGGCTGCATAAGCACTTGAACAGGCTACATGCAAAGTTACTCCTATTGTGCATTGGTAACTACTGTCTATAGCCCTGCAAAAAGGGTATAAACCTACTTCACTTCATGCAGCAGGATATTGACTCAGCATTTAACTCAACTACCACTGGTAGGGAAAATGCATAAGCATTTAAACATTTTGGAGAACTGGGGCATGTGAGAAATAGATTTTGGTGCAAAAATTCACAACACACTGTGCTGGGTCCTTTTTGATCTGGAGAATGACACTGAATTGAGACTATGCCCTTAAGTCAGCCATGACCTCTGAAAATCACTCAGTCCTTGGCAGCAGTTTAGTTATGGAGACCTGGTCTTAAGCTTGACATTAAAATATGAAGAATTTGACCAGAGGTTTCTCCATATAATTTCTAGATTAACTCTTCCTTAGTAGGGCTTCTCACATTCATAAATGGTTTTAATATCCATATACTAGATTTTAAGAAGATATTACAGTTCTTATATTATTACATTACAGTTTTTGCAACTATTGCGACTCATGCACAACAGATTTCACACTCTGCATTTCCAGAATGCAAGAAAACACTGGACTTGTAACATAAAATCAGCTTTCAAAGCGATGCTTAACTTACCTGCCAGAAGTCAGCAACAGTAGCAGGGAGAGGGCCCTGGGTGGCAATAAATGCCGGGTTTCGGGGGTCGTGGTCCATCTGAAATAAGGAAAGGGAACACAGACTGGATTTAGTTAAAGGAAAATCCCTTGCTGTGTTACAGACAGAAAGTATGCTGGGGCACTAACAAGGGACTTCCTAAAGGACTGTTATGTCCCTCCGTCCTTCAATGGCAAGCCAAGAATTTTATTCTATTTATGTGCCCAGAGGAGACCTTTTTCCACAAAAGACTGATGCTGCCACATGAATATCAGCACATGTGATGAGCAATGTCCTAGCTCTTCAATATGCAGCGTAAGATCATTTATGGTGGCTGACAAAGGCATTTATTTGAGATCAGTGCTGTGGTTTCATAGCAACCTAGGAGCCATCTGAAACATTTTTCTACACTGAGCGTTAAGAATACTCCAAACATCTAAATACATTCTCCATTTCCACCGTGCCTGTCAAGGGCTCATGTAACTCAAAAAAAAAACAAAAATGGGGAACAAATTCTGTTTCTGGCTTTTTCTGGTTAGCTGAGTTGTCTAAATGCATGGATTTGCCCTCAACAGAAGAAGTTCTGCTTAAAGACCTTAATTATAACATTTAATTCAAGGAGCAGAAAATTCACTGAGCAGAAAAAATAAAGAATCTAAGAAACAAAGCCATGAAGAGTAAATAGGATTAGTGTGTTACAATGAACGTTTTCTAACCGATGGGTGGTTTTCTTGGTTCTAACTCACAGGAACCATTCTGCTGAAAAAGAAGATCTGCTGATGGGATTAAAAAACAAACAAACTCATTCCGACCCTGAACTAGGCAAGATGAAACTTTGAACATAAAGAAAAAAGACACTGAAAATGGCAAGAGTTAACTTATACCCATGTAGCTGAAGGCAAAATTTGTCTCAATACATGATTCTGTTCTATAAGTAAAGATCTGAATAAGAATGAATGTGAGTCACATTTGCATTAACAGGCATCTCCTGAATTTATTCATAGCCTATCAAAATGTTCAGTGATGGTACATGTCAGCATAAAAGAAGGCACCTCATAATTATATGCAACATAAAAGAGGGAAGAACCATAAAAGAACAGATGTAAGTTATTCTAACAGAACAACAATATGATGAATGTTGCAAAAAAGAAGAGAATCCTTTTATGCTTCTAATTTTCTGATGTATAATTAAACTGGACTTGATATTAAAATTCTCCATGACAACACAACACAGGTAAAACAAAGTCACTGAATAAAAGCGTACTTCTAATTCACCACCCACAGTTACCAGAAAGCTTGACCAGAATGTCTATAATACCATCATTTTATTCCAAGCTTCATTGAGATGCTTCTCTGATCAGCAAACAACTCTTCACAACAAGCAATTGCTCAGAACAAATTTCAGCCTTGCCTCTTGACAAAAGCAATTTTGATAGTAGGACACTTACTACTGGGTATTTTGAGATTGGGGAAAAATAACTTTCTTCAGAAAGCGGTATTAACAGAAGAAACTTAGGAACCATTTCAAACGGGGTAACTTTTTGTGTGTTTTGCTTTCTGTTAAGATTTGAAGCACTGAATTGAACACTGAAAACAGCAACTGATGTGATTAAGCAAAGTCAGGCCTAAAGGTTCTTTCTCACTATGATGGTTAAATTATTTCTTTTGTTTTGTTTTGAATCCCACAGAGATCCAAACGATTTAATCATGTACTTAAATGTTTTCCTACACTGTAACTAAAAATCTTAGCTTAGAAAAAGTAACCTGTGCCAACGAGGACGTACTACTCCCCACTGAACACTACTGTAAGCTGCATGCATACACTTTAAAATGATGTCACCTGTCTACCTGTGAGTTCAAGAGACTGACTTGGAAATATAACCAACAGTGAATACATCAAACTTTATAAAAATAATAGTTTAATTTGTCCTTAAAATAAATTCGTTAGTATGTAGGCGTGTGAGAAAACAAAGGCAGAAGAAATCAAGGAAGATGCAAATAGTGCTGTCATGGAGGAAATGCTTGTCAACATTCAGCTGGTTAACTCAGCAATAGGCCCATCTTGGCATTTCAGCATTAATCAACCTCTGTCACAAAGGTGCTGTTGGAACACGGCAAACATTACAATAAGCACAGAGTAGTGAAGTGTATCAGCAGTTCAGCAATAATTCAAAAGACAATTACAATTATTACATTCCAAGCACATTGTGTTGTGCAGAAAACAATTATGAGCAGAAACTCTTCTTGCTTGGAGCACACAGAAGATGGAAGAAAGCCCCATCACACTATTACACTCTCTTTAACTGAACAAAAATGAGAGCAAAGATTAAACTAATTAAATTAAATTCCTGGTTTCATCGATTTTCTATTTTATGGACTGTGTTAAGGCCACGTATTTTGAAACAAATGCAAACCATCACTATTCTGGTCATTCAATTTTAACATGAGCAGGTGACTGTAAAGGACAGTTCTTCGATGTTCTTGTTACGGTCTTTTTTATTCTCTCAAGGTCACCAAGGCCAGCTTAATCTATCAAAGTTAACAGAAGTTTGAATAAAGAAATAATAGTCGGTAACGGGTTTTAAACTAACTAATCAAGGATCAAGTAAAAGGCTTTTTTTGGTCAAGGATCCCTCACATTTCTCACATCACCAAAATAAAGCAGAAAATGTACTCTTCAAGAATAGAGAACAGCAGGCTCCATACTACCAAGTATTACGAAAATGAAATTCAACTGCTTGCTAATATTTTACTAAGGAAAATCCTTCAGAAATCATTCTAACAGTAATTGTTCAAAAAAAGCCAAGATTTTTCCCTTTATGTTCCCATCAAAGCACAAAATCCACATGACTTGCATCAGAATTGGTGGAACGGCCTTTTTTTGAAAGAAAAAAGGTGCAATTATTACAACAGTTAAGCTGTGGTGGAAATCTCATTTTCTGATGTAATACTACAGAGGCAAATCTGGTGATAATGTTTCAGTCTGGGATTCCATGTTATTGTATTAAGAAAAAAGGAATCAAGGAATACTATAATGAACCATATTAACTGTGGCCTTTTGGTCACTATCAAAAGCAAATGGAAATAAACAGGATGAGCGTTCGTGTTTACTGCTAGAAAAGAAGTGCCACAGAAAGCAATCTCTAACTATGAGATATATTAGTGGCATACTGTTGTTTTTCTACAGTAATTTCTTTCTTTGTAATTAAAGTTGATTTACTGATCTCAGAGTAGAAAATATAAATTTGCTTTACTAGAGAGTAAAAACGACTCCTTTCGTTTTTCATACCAACGCTCTACTATGCAGTCACTCTATTGCTCCAAAGAACTCTAAATTTTTGTGAGTTTTTAGACAGAAATCCTACTGCTGCATGATTTCACTGATAATGCTGATGAAGTACAGCAATTTCAATACATTCTGGGAGAAAATCCTCAAACCTATTCTATTCGACAGGTACATATAGATTCTTGTGAAGCAGTCTTCGTAAAACTGGAAATTGAAGTAAAAGCAAAGGTGTCAACAGGCATCAATGATCATTTTAAACTCTCATGTAAATCATACATTGACTCATTCCTGCCCTTTACCTTCTACATCAGCTTCTTGGATCCTTACTTTCCACACAGTGAAATGTTGGGTGAGATGTGCTCTCAGTAACACCATATTTACCTTGATCTAAATCAGGGCTCCAAGTCCAGCTGAAATATTCCTAAATCATATAAGATCAGAATGAGATCCAGTGGAGACTAAACATGATGGAAAGAAAGTTGAACTTTGATTAATGCCTTAAAAATTTGTATGAATTCAAGGTACTAGGTAGTTCCCGGATTCAATGAATTGATACAGTCCATATAATCTACACCTGTACATCTATTCATTGCACTCTGTAAGGCATAAATAGTCTATAAAAGTAAAAAAAAAAAAAAAAAAAAAAAAAAAGTGCATTCACCAAATGCTTGTGAACTTCGTAATCACTTAAATTTCAGCATTAAAACAGCAACAAAAAAGGTAGACTAGATCTCATCTTCATGTTTGGATTAAAATTTAAAACAATTTTTCCACCCTTCTTTTAAAACCCCTAATGGAATGAAAGAAGTAAATCTGGCTGTGAATGCCATTATGAATTTCAGAGTCTATTCTTGGTGATGAAATTTGTATGCTGTGTTTGAACAAACTGTCACGTTAATGACATTCCTCAGTCTGGTGTCTTCAGTAATAAGCAAACTGAGTTTTTAATGTAGTTGATGGGATTTTTTTCTCTCCCAGACACCCTATGAGGAAAAACAGAATTCCCATTTACTTTCATGACCTCTGATTTAAAAGCAAAGATTGCACATTATTTACCACTGGATGATTTTCCCGAAATTTAATGAGGACTAAGTACAAATATGACAGATGTAATTATCACAGTTTTATTCTGCACAGTCAGGGTCTCCTTGTGCCGTAATTGCAAGCCTTTCATTCAGCAGCCAATAGTGGAGTTATTATCATAGTACTTTATTTTATTTCTGAGAGGAGGGAAACAGATTTCTACCCCACTTTTACCCTGCAAATTCTCCCAAGGACTCATTTTGCCTGGCCTGACACTATGTGGAAGTTAAATGGCTACAGAAAAAACTTGGACTAAATCTCTGCTGATTCTCCTCACCTTCTTCCAGGCATAGTGAGGCCATCAGTCTAACCCCAGTTTTCACAACATGCTAGAGGGAAAGCTGCTCTTGAGGGGGCAGCATTTTTCAGAAGGAAAGAACACGTGGGCAGGTGGCCAGCTCATTTTCTAGCACCGGGATTTTTTTTACTGTGCTCTGCTGCACTCATTTAGACTTAAGGTAAGGTTGAGTGATCCCCAGTTGGAGGCTGGACCACTGACCCAGAAGCTGGAGATACCCAGCAACATGTACATAACTGGAAGCCTCCCTACTCAAAGCTCAAATATAATTACTTTATTTTGCACTCTTCCCCTGCCAGACAACTCACACATGCAGGGAGGAGAAATCCTCTTCCAGTTTAGAGCCTCTATTAGTGCCCATTTTGCAGTTCGCTACAGTGCTCTCCCAACCCAAGCACTGCAAGGTGCAAGTGCATCAACATCACTGTATTGACATGGTAATTACCAATGTTATTGAAGTCGAAAGGCAATGTTCTGGAGGAAAGAAATGGCAGAACTTTTTGAGAGTGAATAAAGGTAGACTTGTTGCTACTACAAATCCACTAACAGAAAATACCTCAAACAAACAGTAGTAGTAATAGCAAGTGTGTCCTGCTTACACTGCAGAAAATACTGCAGGGCTTAACAGAATATTCTGGTAGGCTTCTGAAGTGGTGAGCAGCACTGAAAGTCTCCATCACTCCTATATTCTACCTCACCATACAAAAACAATACCAGATTAACAAAAAATTTACTCTAACCTGAAGATATCTCATTTGTCTTCAAATGAAGCAGTTTGCAGGGAATCTTTCCAGACTATGGGCTTGCAAACTAGTCATTTCTTCCCACCAACCTTCAGAAAACACGCATTTTAACTACTGCTTTCAAAATAGCGCAATGACTACTGAGTTAGCTAAACAAACTCACAAAACCATCTGGAGCATCTCTTTCCTTGGGTTAACAGGTCGTCTATGCACATGTGGGATGTGGCACTCTTTCCCACACTGTAGGATCCCTACCATGAAGAAGAGGAGCTTAACAGTTTCTGACGGCAGTTTTCTATGGCTATGAAAGATCACGGCTGCTTGTCCAAACCCAGTCAAACACTTGGGTACTTACATATCTCTGAGCACATGAATACCTCTGTAAGAGACAGGAAGACAACCTGAAGAAATTCATCTACACTGCGTGACTTTCTTTACTGGACAAAACTCTTGAGTCTGGGAAAGCTATATTAAAGTAAATATCTTCTAACCTTACAGAAGAAAATATCCTTGAGTGCTGGATGGAGAGACCAGTCTACAACGTCCTGTAAAACCAGGAGAGTTAATGCTGTGGCAGTGGAGACCCACTCCCTCCAGTAGTGTTGTGCACCCAAAGTATCTTCCCAGTTATGTCAGTGGAATATCTTGGTCCTGCTTCTCCATCCCCAACACTACTTGATCTAACGCTTTTCTCATCATTGTAATTAAGGGAATATCTATACTATAATCCAGAAACACAGCTGCAACACGCATATACATACATTCCAGATTTTACCCCTCAACCAAGCAAATCTCTGTACCAAAATCAGTTAGACTGTGCCCATGCAGACTTTTGGGCAACTTGCAGAAGCCCATCCTTGTTTGTTCAGTAAAATTACAGCATCGGTGCTGCTGCCAGCACTGAACTTCTTGTCGTAATACAAATTAACACCAAACACTTAAAAGGAAAAGAGTATCTCAGCCACTGTTAACACCTTGCACTCCTGTGCTTACTTCTAAACCTCTCAGCTTCTACTATCACATTAAGGCTTGAGCAAACAGAACTCACCCTATGTGCTCTAAAAACAGGCAAAAGGAGCACTGAAGCCCTGGAATTGAGCCTCTGTGTATGATTTTGTAAGCGGGATACAAATTCCCCAGAGCTCCAAGTTACTCTGATGATCTCCTGATCCTGGAGACAGCTAAAGCTTGGTCTAGGGACGCTTAAAGATAGCCCTCAAATTGCTTCAATCTGTGTACATTTACCCTTGTCCTCTGAAATGGCAGCTGGCAATCTCTGAAGACTGCAGGTGCTCTAGTCTATCCTCAGCCAAAGACAAAAGTTTCCTGAAGATGTCTGCTGCATTCCACGTATTTTTTAACTCTTTGAATAAAACATTTGTATATATTCAAGGAAATGAGGCTTTTGAACTCCACTCAAAGTAAAGAATATGAAGCTCAGTGAACAGTTTTGATGCTTTTTTTCCCCTTTTTTTGGGGTGGGGGAAAGCATTATCAACAACATTGGAAGGAAGCAGCCTGTAATTTCATGCTGTTGCAAATTGTCAGTTGCCTTGCCCACATGAATTGATTTAACCGGGGGAGTGATACTCTCCGGGAAAATGAGACAGTAATGGCACACACAGCCCACAACAGTGAGAGCTAATTCTCCATCCTAAATTCTTTATCATAAGGCTTCACTCTAATAACTTTTCCATGCTTAAGTAATGTGAATAAAAACCACATGCAAAGTGACATGCATCACAGCAGTTTCATAGAGGTCAAGGATGCAGTGCCTTTCTTCCCCTTCAAATGGCATCCTGATGCTTCCATTTAGAAGCTAGGACAGGGCAATGCTACTGGCTCCATCAAACCTGCTTTGTGTCTAAAAACAGAGACCTTTTCTTCCTATCACCTTTCACAGACAAGCAAGGATCCATACTCAGTGTGAGTAGGACAAGAAAGGGCAGCTGGGCCATGCTGAAGTATCTGGAGGCAACAGCTGGGCAAACCTAATTTGCAGTTTGAATGAACATAAAGAGGTAAGGGAACTTGCTATTGCTTTCAAAACAGCAAGCCCTCTGAAGAATCAGGAGAGCTACAGAAACGCACAGTTATGCACTAGGAATGCAACAGATGAAGTAAGGGAAATGTCACTTCTTGCTCCAGAAATTCAGTAGCTTGGGAAGGTTGGTGGTCTGCACCTTCAGAAGCTATTCCTCCTCTGACATTAGGCAGCAAGACAAGCTTAAAATGAATGAATCATAGATCACAGAATCGTTTGAGTTGGAAGTGACCTTTAAAGGTCGTTGAGTTCAACCCCCTTGCAACGAACGGGGACACCGACAGCTCCATCAGAGCCCTGTCCAGCCTGACCTTGAATGTCTCCAAGGACAAGGTATCCACCACCTCTCAGGGCAATCTATGCCAGTGCTTCACCACCCTTATTGTAAAAAAAACCTTTTTATTATATCCAAGCTAAACTACCCCTCTTTCAGTTTGAAACCATTTCCCTTTGTCCTATCACAACAGACCCTGCTCAAGAGTCTATCTCCATCGAAAGAGAGATAGCTTGCCAACCAACCTTTGCCTCCTCAGAGAATGAAAGCTACGTAAAAGGTGTATCACTGATTTTTATGACCAGTAAGTTCCTAATATCAAGTAAAGAAAACTGTCATTGTTGTGAGATAGAAGAACAACTACCTAGTGACTCTGTTGTTCTGATACATAATCCAGCAGGGAACTGAATGCACTTGTAGGAGACTTCTTTCTCTTCAATTTCAAAGCATGTTCTGAGACATCAGCATTGTGAGGCAGTGAGGTACTCCAAATTAGCGTATTTTAACAGCATGGAAATACAGGGAAAGATTACTTGGATTATTTCTCATAAGCTGCTGTACTTACAATTGGGCTAGCATTGATGTAGTCTGAATTGTCGTGGCTATTTTCAGCTTTGAGATATATCCTGGAGTGATCATCTGCAAAGGCAAACATAAAGAGATGAAAGTTTCCATACAAATATCCTATCCATTGTAAAGTAAACTTAACTTCAAAGTCAGATTAATGTGCACTTCAAGACAGGTAAACGGGGTAAACAGCGGACAGGATACTTCTTTCTGACTCCTAATGTAGCATAATTTTGATACAACCACACAGTCACAGTCTGGCTCAGGAATGAAGCTCTGAGATATCTCAGGGTCTGAGTATCAGTATGTCTTCATGAGATGTACCATAATATGGTGCTGCTCAGGGAATTTAAGATTTAAACTAGGAAAATCACTAGGGAAAAAAAAAATGGTACTCCCGAAAACACTCCTGTGTTTGCAGGGTCATGGAAGAAGCAAGCTGATGGACTTGGTCCATCTGGCTTCTCTATAAAATGAACAGCAGGAACACCGAAGCACAATTTAGAGCTGGACAGAAAGCTAATCTGTCCTGATCAAACACCACTGCTGTGTGGTACTAGACCAGTGATGTGAGGAGACAATATGACTTGGCGATGCTCCTGGGAGAGATAAAACACAGAGAACATCTACAACTAAATGTTTGAGTGGAGCACACACAGATGCTGCTGCACTGTTGGCCATGGAGCCAGTTCAGACATCGCTGGTAAAGAACACAGCAGCTCTGGACATAGGAGACTTATTCATGTTGTTTGTCTATTGTCACAATTCTTTTACCACTTTTAACTGGTATTTTTAATGGCGCTAGCTCAATGATGTTTACAGCAGGTACATCCAAAAGGCTAGATCTCTTCGTTTAGAATTTCAGAATGTATATAATAGATAGGGTTTATTTGCCTGTATTTAGAAAGTGACAATGCAGATGTCTGCATCTGTTCCAGTCATCTAGACTCACTTTTTGTTAAGAGAAAAAAATATTTCTGGGTCATGAATCATCTCATCCTGATTTAGCTGTCTCAAAGAGGCGAGACAAATTGCACTCAAAAAGTGCTCATTTCTTTCCATCAGCTACAGAAGGAAGACCAGACCACATGCAGATAATTTATGCAAGAGATGTCTAAATCTTTACATATGAATCTCAAACAACTTGTATCTGATACATAACCAGTACAGTTCACACTCCTCAGCAAAGCTACCCTGCATAGTGCATTGTGGAGAGAGGCTGTGGAGCTGTCCTTCCAGTAACCCCCTACTTCGAGGGCTTCCAAGTTTGCTTGTATGACTTTACTAAAGTGCTGCTTACAGTCACTAGATCGTTACCAAAATTTAACACACCAATGTGAGCAGGCTTCTCCTGGAATAAGATTAGATATGTGCAAGGCATGTCAAACAAGTGAAGATTCATTCTTTACTATTCACACAAAATGAGTCTCCAACACAGCACGAGGATCAAGAAGACGAGAAAGAGAGCTTGCTCATATATATTGTTTGCTTCCACCTTTACTTTGGCACCGCCATACAAAAAATACAAAACATAAAAATGATCTTGTTACATCTGAGATCTTGGGACTACCGAAGATTTGTTACAGGAGGCTTTACAGTGGGCATTTCCACAGAGTGCCTGAGGACAGCTCTGGAACTATAGCGCTTACACAGGTTAAATGCACTGAATGTGATCTCTCACATATCTTAGGCCAAGTAAGCACTGAAGAGAAAGCACATCCACTGGACAGCAAAACCATTTGAACTAATCACCAAAGAAAATATGCGAGGAATTTTCAAGTAATGAATGTGGGAGAGAGTGGAGACAGTGATTCATCAGCAGTTAGCAAACAGATGTCAGTGTGGCTCTCCAATAAAAAGTCAAGAGTCAGACTTGTACTTTCAGATTTTTTTTTTCAAACATAGTATTTTATCCAGACACTCTGCTTTAGTGCACCTTATCATTATCCTGCTGTCTTGTAGAGTGAGACAAGTTAATACTTCGGTAGTGGTGAGACTCTGTACTTGCTCTCAGAAAAAAAAAAGGGTGCAAAAAAGGTTGGACATGTGTCTTCTGCATATATCAAGAGTTTTCACCCATGTGTGCTTCAGTTGCAGCATCAAGTGTTCGTATTGACAATGAACAGATTGTGCTTGTCTATGCCTGTTATCACCTCAAAGCTTCTAGGAGCTAGCATAATAGTGCCTCAGAAACAAGCAGAAAAAAAAATGCTATGGACACACTTTAACAATGAACAACGTTAACATTATCAACAAGAGACAATAAGCAATAGGGAAAATGCCGAATGTACAAGTGATTATTTTTTGTAAGCTACATATTCATTATGTTAGAGGCAAAAGAAAGAGGAGTGAGAGAAGAGAAGCAGGAAATACAAAAAAAAAGAAATACACAAAGGAAGAAAGAGGATGAGAGAAACATGAGAAATATAAGATCAATCTAAGAAGCAAGCAAGAAAGATGAATGAAGAAATAGGAGAGGAGAAAGAAATGGAAAAAAAAGACAAATACTGTTACTAGCTATTGCAATCTGGGCAAGCAACAACTAGCCATCATTTCAAATGCCTACAATAGCTGCAGCCAAATGCTGCACTGCTTTGCATTTGTTATCACTCTAGCCAAACCACAGCTGAAAGAAAAATAAAATGCATAGATGGAAGTGTGTGGCAGAGAGAGGCTTCCTAAACAAGAAGGCTACTACTAACTTACAGCTGAGGAGAAATACAATGCCAGTTGCATTTTATATACATACAAAGTATAAGTGTAGAGGATGGAGGACAGAGGATAAAATATACAGCAGATAAGAGTTTGCAGTATATGGATACTCAGGCTATTGGCTAGGAGGGCACAGGTCTCCCAGAGAGCCTGTGTTATTCCTCCCAGCAGTATGTGGTTGCCTGGAATATTCTAGGCATCTCAAATGTCATTGAATTCCTATACTTAAGCAACCGAGTTGGGCCCCAAAAATCCAAATTATTTCAACAATCACCAATACTACAGTAGTATACCATCTCGCAATCTTCTGCTTATCTCACAGTGGCCCTGCGACTTAATGAAGATCTATTACCTTTGCTGTTTTCCAGATGAGGATTGAAAGCTTGGCAGTATAACTCACAACTTACCTAATGCCTTTTGTCTTCTGTCTCCTTTTAGTTAGATACTTCTGAAGGAATAGAACCAACAAGAAATTCTGGAAACAATGGATATGGGAAGCTTTAGGGAGTATGAATCCAGGCTTTGCACAGCAGGGCGAATCTCCCAGCAATAAAGATGGTACATTCTGCCCAGAATGTCATTTTCTTTCTTATAGATTTAGACTGTTATTTCCCTGCCCACACATGAATGTATAAAACCCCTGTGCAGAACTGCACTGGGGTAAGGACGTTGAGAACTGTTGAGGAGCAAAAGCAAAGCAGTCTGAAGACCATGAAGAATCTGAATCTATTGATCAGTTATTTTGTCCGTAGGTTATTTATACAATGTGGAACTCTTCCGAGATCTGAACTGAAATCAAGTTCATTTATCCCAGAGTGCATGCCAAATGTTTAAAAAAGATATACCTATCTATGTATTCCATCACCCTAAGCTATAGCAGTGCTTGTTGGTTGGATAAAAGGATGTCATTTCATTAACCTAGGTCTAAATTACTTCACTTATTAGAATTTTTTGAACTAGTAATTAATTAAATAAATGCAGCATCAAGGTGATTCTGACACTGAGCTGTTTATGAAGAGAGAAGATAGGTAAGAGAGTAAGTTATGACAAAAATGTGAGCTAAGAAGATCATGTTTATCTATAAATGGCACCAGTTGCGTAACCAGTAAAAAATAAAATCCTTGTATTTTACAACCGGTTAAGAAAGGAAAATGTAAAGTAAATACAACACAATATTAAAGCTTCTTTGAAGCCTCCCTAAGATGAAATCTTTTACATGAACTGGCAATCCTGTTTGACCTTGTCAAGGTGATTAGAGTATGAAAAGGGCAAGGAAATGCTAACAAGGCATTACTCTGAGAAAACACCGAATGCAGCATAACAACTTAGTAGCACATCAAAAGTGTATCAACAACCTGTGCAAACTTTTTTTCTCACCCCTAATGCTAGAGTCTACAATAGCCAGCATCTTATGAAAAATGTAATATTGCTTAAACTACATGCCACACTTTTCACCCACTGGAGTAGTTTTAGGGATGCAACATGACAGCTGTTTACCAGTGCACAGCAACTTTGGAAAGGGAGAGCAGGTAGTTTTGTGCAATTCAGTCAAACAGGAAAGTTCCAAGTACACCCGAAGCGAGAACAGAAGTTTCCACATTGTAACAAAGGCAATAAATTGCTATTTACTCTTGTAAAAGTAAAAAGGGGTTTTAAACGTGCTAAAACACTTCTAATTAAAGCATCAGATAAACAGTGGCCACTGTGCTGGTGTCCATGGGTAGCGCAGGCACACAACACGCCATGCAAGAGGCAAGGGGCAGGGAGTGGGACAGTCGTGGCTGATCACTACAGGCTGATTCATCCATGGGGTTCGATACGATGAGAAGAGACAGACTGCCAACTCAGCTCTGAAAATAGCTCAGCTCTCCAGTGTGGAGTGACACCTAAGCTAAAACTCTCTGCTCTTTAGCACTGCTACAGATACATTGCCTTCGGACTCACTGCTAGGATGGCCTGAAGGTCTGTATCTTTTTGCTCACTGTATTAGGCAGACACATTTACTGCATCAGCTGAACAACCAGCATCAATTTCTGGCAACACCTGCAGCTGCCACGCTGCCTCCGAGGCAGGACTCAGGAACAATCTGGCTTCATTTATGAACAGAGACTCAGAACAGCTTAAGACGGTCCAGCTATAAGTCCACATCGACAAGAATGCTTTAAGCAGAAAGATCAACTTGGATCAATACATGTTGTGGAGCAGTTTTCACTTCAGATTATGTCCATTAAAGGCTATTTTTGGGGGGATGGAAAAGAGCACAGAAGTCTCACACTCCTTTAACATTTGTCCTTACTTTTTTAGAACTTTTCAACAGACGATTCCCCGAACACAAGAAGTCAATCATGAATTGCTGCTGTCCTAGCAGACTTTTGACCAGCATGATATTTATTCAGAAGAATGTATACTGCCAAATCACAGTGCTCCTCTCCTAAGCAGCATAGTACTGCAGAAAGAACCTCTAAGTTAAGACGAGAGCCAAATCCTGCTGAAACAAATATGTGGGTACTGATGGGCTCAATGAAATTACCAAGTAGCTCCAAAAAATCTTCACTCCAAATCTGGCTCTGACATTTACTTAATGTCTTACCTGTCATTTCCCCACTTCTAAAGGAAAAATAATACTTACTCAAGACTCTCACAGGGAAAATTAATGTTTTCAGGGCACTTGAAAAATTAAAGTAGCTGTACATGTTTGCCAAGCTACCCAGCTGGATTGTGGGCACACTGACTGAGAGCGTTTTTGTTGCTGTGGACTCCGCATATATTCTCAGTTTCAGTTTTGTTTCATTGGTTGCTTAATAAAATGTGTGGTTGCGGATTACCAGTGTAAACTATGAGAAATATATTTGCATAAGAAAAATGCGTTCCTTTTCTTTCAAACTTAAAAAAGTGGCTGCTTACAGAAAAAGTAGATCCTAGGAATATAAACTGGCTCGCTTTTTATTTTTCTTCTTTTCATCCTAAGCCTAACAGAGGAAGAAGCCAGTTTGCAAGCTTATCCACTGAAACCTAGAGGGGCTCATTCAGTACAGCTGAGTATCTGATAAACAGATCATCCAACTCTGATTATAGACTGCTGGTATTGCTGTTGGATGGACATGATACCAACTTGTCCAAACACAAGCCAAACTTCTTGCTGTTGAATGGCTACAGATGCCACTCTTGCACAGAAAGTATATTCCAGCACTGAAAAGCACTCTGGCTATTGAATTTCATGAGACAGCACAGCTGCAGCAGCAGTGATCAGTGACATAATTGTGCATTTTTGTAACATATATGCAACTTGTGAGGAGATAAACAGGGTCTGAAATGACAACAGGACATGGATCCAGCCAATATTTGTAGCTACGGTTCTCTAGCACACATATACACTACTCTGTATTCTGTTTGCCTGGCATCTGTAAACTCTCCAACTGCTGTGCAAATGATATTGAGAAAAGTATCAAGAATGTAAACAGTAGTCATGCAAATTAAAGCATACATACACGGTACCACAGCCCGGGAGCGATTCTTCTGGACGTTTTCCTCCTGCTGTGCAACACTAGTGGCATTGGGTTCAGCCTGGTAAGCACAAAGAGCTTCCCACTCTTTCTCCAGACGATTCTTATTTTTCAGATGATCTTCCATGTAGGACTGGAATTAAAAGAATACTGTATTAAGCACTGGCTTATCCGGTCTCAAAGCTAAGCCAAAAGGATGTATCTCAGGATGGAAAGCAGAATGGGAAGACTTAAGGTAATGATTCAGAGCTTCTCCAGATAAGTACTTGCTCAGAACTTTTTATTCTGTTGAAAGCTCAGAAACTGCCTTTATCCTGAAGTGAGGGGAGAATGGTCAGGAGTGAAAAATCAGAGAGTAGGAATCCTGAGCTTTGGGCACAACACACTCGGTCTGACTGCTAATTCATTTGTTGAAGTGAGTTTACGTCCAGCTCATCTGTGCTGTACAAAATCAGACCACTAACATGTACCAGCACTAACTGAGAAGAAATGCCTGAAACCTCCAGGCATGGAACTTGGGGAGCCAGATATTTTTTCTTCAGTGCCTAGAAAATGTAAGCACAACTGCCCATTTCACTGGCAACAGAAGAGGAATGTGAGTCCATTGATAAAAATGACCTGCTACAACAACATCTCCAGTCAAACTGAAGGCTTTTAAAACCAATGTTGAAGCACACATGCAAACTCAAATAATCAACAATACAGGTGCTGAGAATTTAAAAATTGCCAGACTAAAGTGTCAGAGCTCATGTGCTGGGTCACGAGGAGCTCATACTGCACATGGACTGGCACAGAGGGAGCCTTGCACTGAGAAGGTGGTGTTAATTAACATATACTGTTAAGGATTGTGCCTTGCACCTGCCATTCAGTAAAAACAACAGTGTTCAGGGGAATCACCTTCAAAGAAAATGTAACTGCTATCCCAGGAATGATGGCTCATCAGAGTACATTGGTACAGATCGTAGGTCTTTGAGGCTCTCACAAGACCAGAGGTTCTGTACGGCACCAGATTGGGAATTCACACCCAGAGGTTTTCCAAAAGTGAAATAAGAACCTGTTTCTTCACCCCGTGGTCCTGAAAAGCGTTCTGAATAGGTGAGAGGAAGACAGTAGGAAGGAGGAATGTTTGGGAAGAACATCTCCCCTCTCTGCAGCAACGAAGTAAAGAAAGCTATCACCAGCTACTGCGGGTCTATTTACCCGTCCAAATTACCTTTCAGAGCAACAGAGTAACTGCACGCTACGCCCAGCTCATACTTGTGAGTTAAACTCCACTATACCCTCACAAAGTTGGCTGGCATCAGCCCAAGGGGCTCCTGCTGGACCACGCCCTGCTGCAGTCCCATCAACACCTGTCTAGGAAACGTTCTTGTACAAAATCTGCCAAAAAGTATAAAAAGCAATTCAATTGCTTACTTTTTTTTCCACATAGCACCTCCCTTGTACTGAGGAGTGTTCAAACGTGCTTTAATGAAGGGCTGTGCTGCCATCTCAGCAGGTTCAGCAGAAGGTGCAAAAAGCTCCAAGCTCATCTTCTGCCAAACTGAGCGCTGCTAAAGCTGTCACTCACTGCACTCCCCACCGAAGAGGGCATGGGAACAGTTTTTCAGTTACAAAATTGCTTCTGACACACAGCTACATCTCTGTGCAAGGTTTGTTGCATGTGTGCATCTTTACATGAGATTTATAAATCATGCCTGTTACTGAAAAGCAATTCGAGGAGGGGTGCTTCCAGAAAGACCAGCTGAATGTTCCTTTAAGGAAGCATACTGTGCTAGAAGAAAGGCTTCTAAAGGAGGCAGAAAATAGTGGTGGCCTAGATACAATCAAAACACCCACTGTGTGATTGCTTCCTTGCGAAAATGAGGGTAAAAGCAAGGCAGGGGATGGGGCCTTTGCCTGCAGGATGGGGAGCTGGGGGCATGCGCAGCTCTGTGAGGGGAGTGGGTCTGTGAGGGCAGGCCCAGCCCCAGGCTGCTGGGAGGGAACCATCCATCCCCTCCCAGTTTGCCTGTCATAGAATCCATCACAGAATCATAAAAGTAGGAAAAGACCTCTAAGATCATCTAGTCCAACTACCAACCCACCCCCACCATGCCCACTGACCATGTCCCTCAGTGCCACACCTCCACAGTTCTGAAACACCTCCAGGGACGGTGACTCTACCACCTCCTTGGGCAGCCTGCTGTAATACCTCATCACTCTTTGTGAAAATAATTTTTTCCCAGTACCCAACCTGAACCTTCCCCAGAGCAACTTAAAGCATTCCCTCTTGTCCTGACACTAGTTGCTATCACTAGTTATGGCTAACTGTGCTTGCCAAATGGCTGCTGCTGCTGGGGAAATGGGGAGATTCCGCTCTTTTCTCTCAGTAAATCTGGACCTGGGCCTGGACACTGAGCATACCAGAAAAAGATAATCCCCTCCTACGCAGAGAACAGTTGGCATATAAGAATCGTAGTGAGGCAAAGGGGGAAAAAAAGCAGTGACATCTGACAGTAGCACTGAGGCAGGCCTCCTGCTTGAGGAGAGCAGTTCTGAACACAGCAGGCAGAGCTCAGGCAGGCAAGGGGCAGCCGCCAGCTCCTTCCCATTTTGAGCTACAGTTTTGTAATCTGTTTCACTTTGACATGCCCATCAACTCAGACTTCAGGGACTCTTCATGCAGACATACAGGTCTGCCAACAATGAACTTTTCCAAAATATCATGGGATCTGTGAAGGAAAGGGTCCATGAATGCCTGATTCCTATGGCAGGGCTGCACAGAGCATGCAGCTTCCTGCTGGCTCCGACTTGTCTATCTCAAAGATTAAGTTTTAAAAAGAAAGTTAAAAAAATGTTTTAAATTGTTAAATATGACATAGCTAAGGTATTTTGATTGCTTTCAGTGGATATGAATTTTTAAACAACTCATCTCTCCTCTAAAAGGGATATTTTCTACATTTGCCCTCCTTTTTCAAGGAATCGTAAATGTAAAAAATGAATGCACAAGTGAAAACACACTGAAACCTTCACTTTCACCAGAATCGTTTTTCATGTAATCTCAGTGCCTGAATCACACGGATGAGATTCACAGGGCACTTCTGCCAGATCTTGAAAAGGCATTGGACTATATGAGCAGACCTGTGGAAGGCTCGGCTCAGGATGAACATCTGCTTTATGCACATGTTTCAATAGTGGCTGAGAAAGATGCCTGCTTTAAAACATTCAGAAGTCAGACAATTCCCTCAGAGTTAAGCGATCTTTCATTTACAGTCCTTCAGAGCCCCTGCTCTCATCCCCATTTTGCTAAACAGAAGCTTAGTGATTTTGAAACGTTCTCATGGGAGCTGCTGGATGTACATTAAATTGAGTGGAACTTCTGATATTTTAGAGATTGTATGTCTACTCAGATCCACTCCTTAATTAGGATGTTTTCATGAGACGTTCTGCAGCGTTTGCCTGGTACAAAAGAAATTCATTACCAACACGTCAAACACACACATAATTTTCCCTGTCCCACAGCAGTAGGCAAAATAAATAGAGGCTGTCACTACTGCTACTGCAATGCTCTTCAGAGCATTCTGCAAAAGGCGGAGGTCTGGCCTCACTAAGATGCATGCATCAAGACACGTCCTGTAACCCCAAGTAAATGCTATTTTTAAAGTAGCCTGCTCAACCACCTCAGCTGATATACCTTAATTTTCATTAAGTCTTAATTTTCCTTCCACAAGGCCTCATCTGCAAGTGGAAGCCCTGTTTGTACTTTCTCTTCTATGCACAGATTAGATACTCTTGCTACCAAACATTTCCTGAGGATATTGAGGATGCAGCATCACCCCTCTCTCATCAGTGTACATGGAAAGGGGGACATGCTGAAACAGCTATCACTATTGTGTGAGAGGTACCAGTCATAAGGGAAAAGACTGGCTTTCAGCCAGAGGATGAAAAAACATCTCGGGGACAGTGAATCTCTGGCCAAGAGAACCCGTGCCAGTGGCAAATGCCAAGACAGACTCACGTGCCTGAACACAGGCACAAAGAGTATGACGGCCTGGCTCGGATTTGGTAACATTTCCTGAGTGCTTGGTTGATTCTACATTATGGTGTCAAACCACTTTCTCTTCCTTCACTTTTTTCTTTACTTAAGAAGCGGCATTTAATACGTGCTCTGCAGCTAAATTAAGGTTAAAAACATCACAGTTAATTTTTTTATTGGTCAATCTCCAAATACCTTCTTTAGAAACATCTGACAAGCTATTCGTTTTAAAAATGCCTATTTTATTAGCTGATGTTCAGCTATTACAAAAAGCAATTATTTTTGACAACATACTCCAATACGGTACTTGATTAGGCACTCTTTTCCTGGCTGAGGATGTCTCCTTTAATGAAAAGACGGGCTGCTCTTAAATTGACAGACCTGACAGTTCTAATTCAATCTCAGATGTCAGCTGAAGAAGTGGATGGGACATTATCTTAATCCCTGTGAACGGTGACCACTGCAACCCACGCCCTTCACCTAACAATGTGAGAACCACTGCTCTCAGACTGCTGCCGCTTCTTCCAAATGTGCAGAGAGGAAATCAAAGTAAGAGCCAGATGTGACCGCATCTCAGCTGTTGTTGCTCTGTGCCTCGCTACTTTGGGGAAGAGGAACATGGGTGAGCACAGCATTTCTGCCAGGTACATAATGTACCATTTCTTCAACAAAGAAAAATATTTCTACATCATAAATCCCAGCTGCTCTGGGATAATTCTCATGCTCAGCCTCCGCTCCCTCTTCTGCATACTCCCTGGACACTATTAAAAAAGTGAGCTGCCCAAATCAGGGTAAGAGCAAGAGTAGTTCCACATGCCCCTGGGGTGCACAACTCCCAAAGGGAACCAGTTCCTCCAGCACAGACATTCTCACCAAACTGCCAGCCCTTCTGCCCTTCCTCCCCTCAGAGCCCCAGAATGGCACAGCACATGCTGCAGCCTCCAGAGAAATTAAGTCCTTCAACAGCCCTGGCTGGTCCTGCATCGCTGCATGGAGGTGGTGGGGTAGAGAAGGTGACAGGGGCCAGGCAGTGCCATGGTGCTTCTCTGGCTCCTCAGAAGGGATTTGTATAGGAGAGAACCGGTCTTAGCTATTATAGAGTAACTGCAAATGTGCACTAACCACTAAAAAAACATACTGGAAACCATTCATTTTATTATACTCACAGACTGATATATGTAAAGGGTTTGGGTTTTTTTTTTTTTTTTCCCTTTTTGGCTTTGATCCTTTCTTGTAGGCTACACTGTTCCCAGCATTTTTGTTATTCTACTCAAACCTTTGCCTTCTTCAGTGCATATTTCAGTCACTGTAAGTAGTCACTATACATAAAGTATATTATCCTTTTCTTTTTAAATTCAATTTACTTTCAGCATAGCACATGTTTCTCTCCTTCCTTTTTCTGGCTCAATATTTTATCACTAGTGGCTTCAGAGTAACTTTCTCCTTTCCATTCGTAACACTCACTGTGCTACAAAAATTAGAGAGCCCTATCTGATTATCCACCTCCAGGCTTACGAATAATGCCTTGTCTTCCCTACCTCACAAAGAAATTTTGCAAGCTGCATTTAGATGTCTGTATCTAAAGAAGAAGTCCAAGTCACAGTTCATTACTATTCCTCAAAACACAAACATTTCTGGACTATACATTTTACTTGCGGAAATGCTCAAATATTTCCAATGAGGAAGAGTGGTCCTTATCCAAGATGGCTTTTTCATAGGGATGCCAATACTACGGCTTTTCTATTTCAGGCTTTAATTTACTACTCATTGTCACCAACTCATTTATTTCAGCTCTATTCTGCTCACAAAAAATATTATTCTTCTATATAGCTTCCTCTTCTGTGTATTTCAGTGTCTTTACTGTGCTGGTCCATGAATTAACAGATCTATGCAAAATACACGCCTCTCCTCTTGTGGCTCTTTCCTTGAAAGATAATTTAACTCTATTTGTTGTACATGTTTTCAGGTCTAAGCTTTCCAAGCTTCTGGATCACCACTCTGTCATCACTTCAGTGCAGCACCTTGCAGTGTGATACCACTTGTGAAAGTCATTAAGTCACTTCCATCCACTTCCAGATCACTGTTTAGAAAGCTAAAAACCACTGTAACTACCAGCAATTCCTGTACACTGCCAGACACTACCACACAGTATTTGACCATTGCTCTTTGTACATCATCCTTTAGCCACATTTCAGTTCACATAATTGTCTTCTTAAAAAACTGACATTAATTTTTCAATTAACTATTCATGAGACAGTTTCAAGGCTTTATTAAAATGTAGATACATTACATCTGTTGTTTTCACTTCATTTCACTTGGTTTTGTAATTTTAGTTAAATAAAAAGCAATCAAGTTTGTCCAGGCAAAATTTACTCTTTATAAAATTATGCACATTCTTACTCATTGTGCAGTTATTCAATGGAAAGGATGGAGGAGATTAGCAAACAAAGGAAAGACTCCAGTCTTCCCCATCATCTTAAATGAGACCCTCATACTTATCTCCCTTTTGTGCCCTTGAAAAATCTCTCCCTAGATAATCAGCAATTTCTTTTTTAATATGTGTTCCATTATTTTCAAGAGCTGAAGTCTGGACTCACATAATAGCAAAGAAAACGAGCATTTCTCTTCTCTCCTTCTCCCCATTCCCCCTTTTTAAAAGTATGATTGCATTATTCTATTCTCAGGCACCCACACTTGTCCAGTACAACTCAAATAAAGCTCCCTAAGATGTGTCACTATTAGAATCCTGAAAGAACCATATTCAGACCACGCAAATATTTCTTCACATTTTATAAGCATCTCTTACATCTCCCAACAGTTTCACATTAGTACTGAAGTTACTTTGGGCTCTTCCTTGAATACAGAAGACCTGTCTTTCTTTCTGAGCTGCTGTGATGCTCTTACAGAGCCTGAAGGCTGCACCTCAGTATATGTGCTTCCATGAAGAATGCTCTCAGTGGTGACCCACGGAGAAGAAAGCACGGAAGCAGAGCCAAACCATATCCATATCTTTCCTACCTTTCCTCCTCAGCAAAGCAGACTTTAAAGACAGGATACACTACCTCAATAAATTTAGTTATTTAAATCAATTAATGCATTAAGAAAATCCCAGTTCTCTCCAGTGGTTACACTTCTGTTGAAACGACATACATGTTCTTGATGTTCTGATCCAACAAACCAGAAATAATGTAGAGCCTATTCCTGTTCCCAAGACCAAATCCACGGCAAATGCATTTTTCAATGTTAATTGCAGAAAATTGTGATGTTACTGGGCTACTTGGGTCACAGTATATGTATGAAAGACATAAAATCAAAATTATGTTGTGGCAACTAATTTTCGCTACCTCACAGAACTCATCTCTGACATAAATTTCAATAAATTAACAACTGGCTATAAATTCTCACACACTTTCAAATGCGAGGAACATTCTGCATCCGCTTATGTCAATGGAAACACTTCGATTTCATGGGAGCCAGGATTTTATCATCTGTTTTGTCAGTCTTTTCATTATGGAGGTCCTTTTTCTCTTCTCATTTGTCCCACACTATCCTGGATCTCCCAGTGTTATCATTGGGAATGGTCTAAGGTAACCACAAACAAAAAAAAATTCAGGAAACAAAAAGCTGAGGGGGTGCATTTTGTCTTTATGAAAAACACTGAGAAATTATTTTACCTCCTTGGTGTTGGAGCCATGTTACTACAGTAATGTATTTTGATCTAAATTTTTCTTACATTTCTCAGTATCTAAATACAACAGTGAAAAGAGTAGTTTTGAAGCCTTTTTAACTTAAATATTGAAAACTACTCTGAAGCTTTCCTAGTATTTTGGCATAAAACACTATTAATATAATATTTAATATGGTTGATAATGATATAATATTTAATATGGTTGATAATGAAAGAAAAAATAAAAAAATATGGAGGAAGGTAATTCTCTGACAAAGCAACTACTCAGTCTGGTTGAGAATAATTTTGCTAGGTTGATTCAAATCAGATGTATTATCAGGAAATTAATAGCCTTCAGTGGTGATGTCAGCCAATAACAAAAAAGGACATTGCATAGTTTCAGTTACATTTTTAGATGTAAAGATAATTGTAAACTACTAAGCATATACACAGAGCACAGTCATGCTTCAGGCATGCCATCTAAACTAATTCAAAACATTTGTCCTTGAGTTTCTAGAGGAACATCATCCTTGCATGAGCAGTGTATGACATTATCTACCTAATGACAACTGTGTGACTTTTGTGAGAATGACTGTAATTCACAAGTACATTAAATGGCAACTTATGTTCTGTTTACCTAAATTAATATACCCTTGATGTAGCGTATATTACTGCCTCCCCTTCTCTGAAAGGTCTGATAATAGAGTTTTGTAACTTGTAAAAGGATTACTTCAATCCAATCAGCAGGTGCTGGGATCAGTGTGTGTCAGACAAACACTTGCTAATCCCTTTTCTTACTGCTCCCAGCTGCCAAAGGTGCTCAAAGAAATCCCAGCAAAATGTCTGGACACTACCTGGTGTGGACTGATGCAAGTTTTCAGCTCTGGAGAGAATCTTGGAAAATATATGTGACGCTAAATATTACCCAAGTTGGGAATTATGGAGGCAGATGTGCTTTTGAAAGGAAACACATCTAAGAAATTAAACATTAAAAAAATAGAATGCTTAATTATGAAATATTTACTCTATCAAGCTCTCACTAAATATAGAAGGAGGTGAAGAAATTCACTCTACAAAGAAGTCCTTGTCAAGGATTATCAGCTGCTTAATGGTGTCTTCTGGGTCTTAAAATACAACCACCTCCATCTCTTCCTCCTTACCCTCTTTCTTGAAATCTAAATTACGCCTATGAAGTTTCACTGCTGCAATTATTTTGCTTTAAATAAACCTCAGCAAAAAGGAGAAGATGATAACCATAAAAGGAATACAACCTGCTCCCTTACAATCTCCGTATTTCTATAGCTCCTTCTGTCCAGCTGTCTGAAAGTGCTCACATTACTTCCGTAGGAGATGCAAGTATCATTGCCATTTTTCAGACAGGAAAAAGAAAGGGCAGAAATATTGAACAGAATTTCCCGGGGTTGTCATCCGAAATCAGGGTCACAGAATATGCTCCTAACACAGCCACTACACTGGGAAATTCAGAATTCAGGCTTCTTGACTACTGTTTTTTCCCATGACCATGCCTATAGGAAGAGCTGAAGGTCATGCAGCATTCACGAATTCCTGATAACATTTTGGTAACTAGAATATACCAAACATTCTAATTTTAATGGAATCGCAACAGGTTTTGGTTTGGAATTTTGTTTAGAATAACAGGGTTTAAGTGGCTGATAAATACAGGAATTAAATTTATGCACATTAGCTTCTGTTTGTACAAGACATGCCAAACTAAATAATAAAACTGTAAAAGATGAATTAACCAAAATCGGTTTCCAATCTTTCTGTACATCTTGGAGTAGATTTCACAAAAGAATTGTTCAATAGTTAATAGCATTTAAATAAGAGAAAAATGTTATGTTAAAAAATCAGGGGACTAGGCCCTAGCCAAATACTGCTGCACAGCATGTGATGTGTTGTGACAGTTCTTAAAAACAAAAATGAATTCAAAACACCTAAACTTCTCTGCGAAAGGCAACTCCTCACTATAGGAACTGACAACGAGGACAGCATTACCTGAATTCTCCAAGTGAGGCACCTTGGGAAGGGCTTTTTCCTTTTTTCTTTCACGTTACACAGTTGAACGAAAAGTAGAAGAAAAACTTCCAAAATAATTACAAATCAAGTCCTTGAATACTTTGTGATAAATACTAGATGTCCAATTCCATTCTCACAGGAAATTCTCATTTTCTTCTTACACATAAAACCTATTTTTCACAACCCCTTCTTCTCATTATATCTTTTTACTAATGGTTTGAACATCACACCACAATCCAAGACATATCTGTGATTTATTTATATGGCTGCTAATGATATTATATACCTAAAATGAAAATTTTTAAAATAGATCACTACATACTAATTACCTAGCTGAAAACACAAAACCAAATTCCCTGCCTTCTTCCTCTCCAAGCTCTGCTAACTCAATTAAGCATCTAAATTTGGGTTCTCAGTTGGAAACTGTATTTGCAATTTTAGATTTTAATGAATTAAAGTCTGTGTTTCTTTTTAGAGCGCAAGTACAGTCACCTTCATTTACTATACATAAAAATCACCAAGAGGTAAATAGAGAATTCTGAAAATGTCATGTTTAAGAATAATCTCCTCTTCAAGCATGGTCAAGTTCTTCAGAGATAATGAGACGAGGAAAACCCAGGCAAGCATGACCAAGTACATGAAAGTGATACAACACACTATATGGTCTTGGACAGTTGGGCAAAGCATGCCTCTGTCAGGCAGTGGCCATTTTGAGGGTAGAAAGGAAAACATTATTTCTAAACATCCCTGTTGGAGCAAGGGGATAAACAGCAATACTCTTACTACTCCTTTAAAGTGCGTGATTAAAAGGCAAACAGTGTTTCTCCAGGACTAAACCATGACTCATAAACGAAAATCCTTCTACCTTAAAGAGATTTTTTGGAAAAAAAAATAGTTTGTATATACAAACAGGTACAGAGATCTGTGTCAGTACTGCACTGAAAACTGAGAATCTTCAGCATGAAATCTAAGAAATCTTGCAATCCACGCTACATCCACAACCTGCAGACTATGTGTAAGCACAAGTGAACATATGGTCACCTGTGAGAAAAAGCAGGGAGAGAACAGACTAAGTAATCAGCATTTTCCTTCGAAAACTCAAGTAACAGCCAGAACCAGGAAACTTCAACCTGCACAAATGGTCAAATCTTTGCACTCAAGATGATTTTGAAACTGCAGTAGGAGACAAAACAATGCTGGCCATGACAAAGATGTGGCTGGTATCTACTTATCTCCCAAACAGACAGAAAATGTCAAAAGTTAAGGTTACCTTTAAGCTATGTTCCATGAGATTTTCAGTTGAGGTTGGCTCAACTCAATGACTCTCAAATATTTTTCTCACAAAAGCATTCAAAAGGGGTTGTGAAGTGGTGGTAGAAAAGCTTTAGAAGTAAGCTGAAGAAATCTAATGTACTCTTTGGACTCCTGGTTTTGCATGGAAGTATATGGGTTGGTAAGGGATCACACTGCAAAGAAGTTTGAGGAATACTGACCTAATCCACAGATGAGAATATTCTTAAAATTGAATGATAGACTGTGATAATAATAAGAAAGGAAATACAATGTGAAAGAGGACAGAAAAAGAAGCCAAGAACAGACCGTAGAGGCAAACAGAAGTAAAAAGATGAAAGACATGGTACTGCTAAAAAAGAAAAGCAGAAAACAAAACAAAACCAAAAACCACAGTAAATGAAGAAAAATAGTACGGAAAAAAAGCATAACCAGTGACTGTGAACTGTGCTCTGTGCCTTTTCCTTGGAAAGCTTCTCTCTGTGTGATGAACCAAAGAGAAAACATTGAAAAAGTGACAGTAGCAGTTTTGCGTAGACAGCACAAGTTCTGCTTATCGCTAACCAGAAGAAGAAAGCAAAGTAAAGAACCTGACAATTGATGTATGTGTGCGTGTGTGAAAGGGCTAAGGATCTAGCAGTCTTGAAATATACTCCTGAAGTGTATTTCTTCTCAATTCAGAAGAGACCCAGAAATGAGTAGATGGCATCCTTTTACATCACATGGATAACTATAACCATATATTGCACATCATCAGTTTGCTTTTCATAAGCTTTTCATAAGCTTTCCAATATATTTCAATCAACTCTCCAAATATGGAATAGTTTGCTGTTACATAATGAGGCCAAAACTAACCTCACAGAATAAAATATGACAAACAGGCGCAGAACTCCCAAATTCTTTCATGTCATGATTTCATGTCCTTAAAACAGACTAACGAGGGACAAAAAAAGGGCAAAATTATCACCCCTTAACACGATCCCTTGTTTATTAGAGCCAGTAGGATTAGCTGTGAAAGCAGAGCTCTGGAACACCAGAGAATGGGGGTCTACTCCTGGCTCTGCTTCTGACCTTAACGTTAGTGTTAGCCATGACAGTTCCTTATCTGAGCCTGAGCTTCCTGGAGTAAAGAGACAGGATAATGACATTGACCTTTAAACAGAGCTTTGAACCTACTGATCAAAAGTGCTGTATAATAGTCACCTTATTATTATTTTGGTTACTGAGTTAGTTGAAAGGTTCCCAGTGACTATAATTAAAATGTCTCCTACCAGGCTCCCAAGTTCTACCTGAAGGACAAAGTATCCCAAAATTCAGCTGTTAGGATACACATATGGTAAGTCAATGGTTGGTGCATATCCTCTGATACTGCAGAGTTTTCTAGAAATTTAAAGGACATATAAGTCACACGTGGACATCCTCAAGAAATAACACATTAGGCACTGCTGCCATTTTCAATGTGTGCTAGTAGCAACTAGGCAATATTAAGCAATAAAATGTGAAATGCTTTCAGTCAAAGTGGTCTATCTCAGAGTTACCATGAGGCAAAAGGAGGCGATGAGGACACAAGATGACAGCCGTTTCTCAGGCAGGTATCACAGGAGCATGCAGGAGCAGCAGCAGCATGACCCTCTTGCCACCACTAGCGCTGCTAGGGATTTTGTGTTCCTGCTGCAGTGTGACAGCTAATCAAATCACTTCTGAGTGTCCTCCTACCAAAGGAAAGCCGTAGGTGAATACTTGCATCAGAAATATTCCTGCATTTAGAAAGGTTTTGAATTGGGATTTCAAAATAATTTCATCCTTGACAAATTCTGCCTCAACTACAGCCTCCCATGCTGGTCGTGGTCTGCATGGTATGTTATGGTTTTTACAGATTAAGAAGAAACTGCCATACCCTTGACCTAGTGCATAATTACAATATATATAAAACATGCTCTTACAATGAAAGTGCTTCTTCAGGCACTGTTATTGCATGCTGTTTAACAACTGCCATGTTTAAGCTAAAAACCCTTTGATTCTGCCTGATGAATGAAGAGGACGCACTATGCTACTTTCTGCTACCCTATCATTGCAAGACTGTTGCAAAGGAACATTTGAAGGACTACGGACTCTAGGTTCCCTCCATAACTTTTAATTTTTGGAGTGAACTCGCATAAATTCCCACAGTCTGCACAGAGGTACAGCTCAGAGCAGCATCCTGGCAGCGCAGGAACATGGGGTTGTTTATTTGGTGTTCATTGTTTCAATGGTATCTTTATACAACGTCCATCTAGTTACACATATAATGTCTTAATCAAAGCATTTAAGTGATCTCTATCTATTCTGCTGTTTAGATTTGTCACTGGCAAAGGCACGTGACACCTCTTACATTAGCTTTTGTCTATAATGGGATGCAAGCAAATTAATAGCGTTGTTTAACTTACATCTCCTCCAGCATTTATGTGGCGGAGACCACTGCAAATTAAATTTCATAAATTATCACTCCTTTGCTTTTCCCCATTTATGTCACTGTATATTTGCAATTTCCTCATCCTGAGCAATGACAACAACCTTGTCAGCTTCAACTGTACGCTCCTGCAAGAGATGATAATTGCAAAGATTTCACTGAAAAGTTTAAATTTTAAAATGTCAACTAGTTTTCATTAACATTTAAAGACATGTGTATTATACCTCTGCCCACAAATATTTATCTATGCTTCTACGAGGACACTGCTGCTGTTTATGGTATTTGTACATAAGCGTACAGGGAGGCGTTGAAGGGCCCACTACTGAATCCTCATCTTAAGGTACAACATGACACTGGTAAAAACAAAATCTGGGAACATACCATCATGTGGAGCAGTAAGAAGGCCTCTCTAAACATGAGGTAACTTTGTTACCGGACATAATTACAGCCTTTTTTTTTTTGTCACATAGAAATATCAGGGAGATCTGGGGCCCAATTCTGATGCAGCTCCCACCTGCTAATCAGCAGCATGCAGATGCAGCCTCGGGCACAATTTCACTTCTCAGATGCTGTGCTGCAGCTTCTTTCCATTGTTATCTCAGCCAACATCTTTACTTTTGTAAGATGGATATTGTACCACCACCCTGCTACGCATTCCAGGAACATGAACACAGCAAGCAGCTCGGCATCAGCTCACACATGAACAGCCCTCACTCCCATAAAATATTCATTCATTTAAAAAATATTTGCACCCTGCTGTCAAACTTAGACAAATTCATACCGAGTCTCAGAAAATAGCTGTTTTAATGGTAAATGATATTCCAGAAACCTCTTTCAGGCTAAACACTCTCGTCAAAATTATTTTAATAAGAAAGATTAACAATTTCAACATTAGCTGCTAATCCCCTTTCATTTGAAACTGTGCTGATAAAATTCTTTGCTTGTCATTCAAATAGTAAGTAATAATTATAGATTTGGGGCCTCCATCTCGTGCTTCATTAATAGTAAATTGCATGGAAGTCTGCAGCATAAAGTCAGCTTTGATACATCTCAAAATGCAATTTCCATAGCTTTCCTTAGCTATGTACAATTAATTACAGAGTTAATAAGGGGAATATGTTAATGAAAGGGAAATTATTCACTCAGACCACCTGGTCTTACCGAATTTCTTTAATACGTTTTCTTCCTTCTGTGAATTTGGATGACAGCAAGAACACAACTCATACAATGCTTTGCTAGTCCTTCAGTATTTTTTTTGCAAGAAGCTAAGATCTAATTAAACTGAATAAGAAAATAATGTAATCAGTACTAAATAACTGACTGTTATTTGTTTTCTCACATTCAGTACTTTTTTGATGTTAAAGTAAAAATGCTTAAACACATTTGTAATGATCAGATTCTCTCCAGCGCTCACAGTATAACTATAACGGATTCAGGAAGGAGACACTGTCATTTTTTATTTGTTTTCATTAAAGGAATGTGTTGTGTATGCACATATTTAATCGAACAAGTACAAATACACATACTTCAATTCACCGTACTGTGACAGCCACTGGAGGTGAGCTGCTCTGTACGTTAGGGCTATTGGATGTTCACGGGAATATTTCGGGGAGGACAGCCAGGTCAAAAGGAGGAAAACCTCCACATAATTCATCTTTTACGTAACACATTTGCGATACGTGGTCAGTGAAACCTGTTCTAAAGACATGCCAAATCCAGAATCCAACCATCTTCAAAAGACATTAATGTATTTACTACTAACCAGACTGAGAAGAAAAACAGTTTAGGACCTGGGCACCACTCCCTGTAGCAATTCCAATAAGAAAAGGGCAGAGACTAATTCTCAGAGCAGTAACAAGTCTTGCCTGAAGGTGCTGATTCTTGTGAGCACTTCCCACCTCTATCTTCTATTCTTAGTTCAATGAAGTGGTACAGCAAGCAGACAGAAACAACTCTTAGTTCTTCCCAGCTTTGATTTGTTTTCTTTTGGCCAGCTGGGCAACCTCATGATGCACCAGTACACAACTTTAGGATAAGAGGATGAGAGAGACACGACTCCACGGAGGGAAAGCAATCAACCAGAAAAAACGAGGAGATACTAATCCAACCCAAAACCAAAAGAAAGGAGTTATATGAAAGAGAGAAATTCATAGCCCGAGTGTATGTCTTGTAAAGACATGCTAGGGGTGATGGCATATTTGACGGTAGCAGCCTTCCATTTGATCTCATTTTGACAAAAAAACCCACACTCCTCCTTTACGAAGCAGCAAATACTATGTCATCCACAAGCATACTTCACAGATTATTTCAATGTTTATCTCCTTATTTAAAAACTTCTCCACAGCTGTGTCGTGGGTGCATAGGCAAAATCTGATAATCACAGGAGTGTTTTTCCTGTGTCCTACACATTATATTTTAAAAATAGCACCTAAACTCAGATACCTTACTCACAAAACAATGCCAAATTAAGGTCTCATGCCAGAAAAAATTTCAGAAAGTATGTTTTTTTTTTTTTTAATTTTGCCCTGAAGATGATCATAAACAGACTTAGCTGAATCAGTGGAGGGATTAAGGTGCCTTCATGGCCAGCAGCATCTTAACCAGAGCACTTCCACTGGTACAGCACACATGAGGAAAAGGAACTCTCCAGAATACCACTGGAGATTTCCTGGGTATTTTAAACCGCAGTTGGTATCCTAGTACAAAAACAGTGCTAGTATGATGTCCTCTCTTTGTAAGTACCATGAAGCAAGTTGCAGTTGCATCCTGAAGCTCCTCCCCATACCTGAACTCTGCTACCAGCTCAGAAATATGTGACAGCAGGTAATATCATCTCATTATCCTGCCTGAGACATCTTCCAGAATAACTTTTAGTCCCCTTCTCTGTATAAATAGGCATTTCCATTTGTTAGATCTAAAATACCATGAATTGCTGAATCTGCTACAATGTGTTATCAATGACTTAATACAAACACAGAGAAAAGCAGAGCCTAAAGACCAGCAGCCTCCTTGATGAGTGCTCATCCGTGGTTTCTACCTCTAGTGAGACTTTCAAAAGCAGCTGAGGACCCAGTGATATGGCTTGTTTTCAATACGGAGAAACAAACAGCAGACCTTTTCATTAAGCAACCTCTTATCATCTCCTCTGGGACATGCTACAATGGGTATTAATCTTGCCTTGACAATACTTGGACCATCACTAGAAATGGAGAAAAGCTGAGAGATGCAGGAAGAAATTCAGATAGCCACCAGGTTTTGTTCCAGCCACAGCAACGATCCTTTCTTTTACTTGGTGCACACAGCTGCACAAGCTAGTCAAGTGTCAAGTATTTCACCCCATGGATTGGCACTCTAAAATGTTAGTAAAGATGTCTTCATCTTTTCTACTAAAAGCTTTTCTTGGGAAGGTACAAAGTAGCTAAAAGTGTTCAACCAAAGCAGCTTGTAGGGAGCTGAATTGAACACTTCCCTGTCAAGCAACAGACCAAGGTGTAGTTACAGAAACTTGGCAAGTTAATTCTAATTGTGAATACATTTGGGAAAAACAACCAACAGGGAGAAATTCAGGGGGGAAAAAGATGAAATTAATATCATCTGTATTCAAGATGAATGTTTTTCCTAATTTAATGTTGATTGTAATTGTTGTTATTTCCTAAGGAGTATTCAACAAGATTAATATAGAAAGAGGGAGGGAACTGAACAAGAAACAGGAATAAAAATGCAAAAAAGTAACTGGTTGACAAACACATTTTCTGAGTTTTACTTAAGAAATCTATGTAGTACATACATCCGTTGATACGATTTCTGGCTCTATTTGCAGAGCCATTTTTGTAAGCAACAAGATGTTTCATACTTTTTTGGAAGCTTTTCTTTGTTACTGTATCTCAAGTCCTGACTTTAAATAAACATAAGCAAATGTTTCCAAATGATTTAAACATTTAGAGAGAGAGAAAAAAAGCATCCTAAAATGAATGGATAAATGCCATTTCATCATCAGAAAATCTTCCAACTCTGCCTGTCCCTAAAAATGTGACAACTCAGGGAGAGGGGTAAAGATTTTCTCATCCACAGTATTTATGTCCTTTAGGGGATATTGGCTATCTTGTCACCGAGTAATGCCATACGCACAACAGCCTTTCCTCATGTGGCTCCTCTAATCTGACTGTCTGCAATGAAATGGCCTTTAGGGCCAAAGCCTCCTTGGGACTTGCATTTCAAGAGAGTCCTACATCTATTTATATTGGTGCAACTGAAAGATAAATTGGGATTTAGATCCACTTAACATATGTGTAAGAAGCACACGCTTATAGCTGAACTTTTCCACCGACTCGTCTCCCTTTCCATGCAAGGGAGGATTTTTTGTTTGTTTTCTCAGTCAGAAGCTTTTATAAACAGAGTTTCTATAGTGTCTTAATTCGTGAAGAACTACGGAAAAATTAATGGTGGTAGGAGGAAAAAACAACAAGGAAAAATAAAACAAAGAACAAAACCGCTAACTAATCAAACACCGCAATTGTGACAAAGACCCTGTTTTCACTTCCTGCACTCCTCACCTTTGTCTCTGCTAGCATTAATCACTCTGCAGCATGTGTCTCATGTGCTCAGTATGCTCACACACTGTTCCTTACGCTCCTTCGCTCAGGAAATGTTTTGTGTGCACTGGGATTAAACTCAAGGTGGAAAGTACGCCTGCATCTGGCACAGTACTATCGATCCTCACAGGCTGGAAGTTCTCTCTTTATTTAGGAAAGCCGGTTTAGATGCCTTCTGCTCATGCTTTCATTGCATCTTTAAGGATAAAATCCCCAGAATTTCAACAAAATGTGGTTGAGGATTTAACATTCACTTTTTTTTTTTTCTTGTTAGAGTGTATCTTCTATCACACAACTCCACACTCCTCCACATTCATCTAAAAGAAAATATATAGAAGCTACCCCATGGAGCTCATTTTCAAACAGTTTATTACAGTCATCTAAAAGTCACCATGCAGAAACTAGAAGATACCAGTGTTATCAAAAAGCCCCAGGGGCAACCTTGGAAACTATTCTCTCCTTGTCACCCTTCTCGGTCTCACAAGAAACCTTACAGTGATTCAGCGTAAGAATGAAACTGGATGCAAAATTCAAATTCTTGGGTATGACTGGTCACCCAGCAGCAGGTCTCTGTCCCCTAGACCCCTTTGTACCCCAGATGGTGCTCACAGACCATAAGCAACTTTCTTTTGACAAGCAGTTCTCAGAGCAGGCCATCCTTTGCTTCTCTATGGGGAAGGTCCTTTTGGTTTAGCAAGTATATTGCCAAGGGCAAAGGGATCAAGTGGACTTACACCTCCTCCATGCAAAGCTCTCAATTTCAGACTCTTGCTCATTTGCTGCCACTGCTTCATTCAACCCCATAACAATACTTTCTTCTCCTTTTGAATACAAGAATATGCATGAACTATCACAGACTATCATTATTTCCAATACATACAGCAGTTTCATACCCTCAGGGAGAACACTCCTCAGACTACCAGCTTAAACAACTACCAAAAAGGGTCTTTTGGAAATTCACATTTTTTGAAACTCTAATTTATTTATAATGTTTCAAATCTTGCACGTGTGCCTTTAGAATGAAAAAAACAAACACAGAAAATCACTTCTGCTTCTGCAAATTCCCTCTCATACACAGTATTCAGAAAATTACATCAAAACATTGTCAAAAGCATAAACTCCCTTCTTGCACCACAGTTCTTTGCTTAAAAAATAATAAGGTTATATTTATTTTAATCAAACAAGCACGGAAATATATGAAGCAGATATGGAATCCAACCTACCTAACTTATGTGCCAAACTTGTGCTTGACCATGAAAAATAGAGATTCCTTCATCTAAGGTGGAGATACTCCTTCTTGGAGACATTGAGAAGACATCTGGTCATGCTCTAGCTGTCTCTGCTTGAAATGGGGAATGGACAGGATGCAGAGATCCCTTCTGACCTCAACCATCCTATGATTCTGTGAGGCTGAAGATGTCAGTGGGATGCTGCAGGCAGAACAGGAAGAGTCCCAAGAGAAAATCTCTCTGCTTAACTCTCTGGAGACCTTCACAGCCACCCACTCTCTTCACCAACTACAAAGGGAATTTATAGACTCAAGTCAGAAACACTGCTTCATCAAGTATCTAAAATGTAGGTGAAATTAGGAGTCCCAGTAAAGTAGACTGAATTTCTCCTGGACACCTACAAAACCCCATGGTTCTTCTGTTGGACAACAGGGGGAAGTTTGGTACTTTTTATTAGGACTTCTCATGGAACATGAATTATGGATGTACATATGTGAACAAAGTGGATGGAAATCTGATTCCAAGTTTCTGCTCTTTCCCTTGCTCTGACCTTCTGAAAAACAATCATTTTCTTGCAAAACAACAGCGACTGAATTGAGGGCACCTCTTTGCTGTTGCTCATGCTGAAACCAGCCAGTCAGTGCAACAAACATGACTGCATAAAACATGCTCCTCTAATTACATTTTCCAAAGTGCTTGGATCTTTTAGAAAGTTGTTAAAATCAAGAAGTGCCATATGGGCCTTCCTCCTGCTGCAAACGTGAGGAAAAAGAACGTGAAAAAGGAAAAAAGCTCTGAATGTTGTTACGGCTGTCCTTCTGGGCCTCCTGAGTCCTCCCTACTTTCTACTGCCAATAGTACAAACTGCCTCATACAACTGTCAGCAGTGCAGAGACACTGCCCTTGTTGCACAGGAAAGTGACAGAAATGCAAGATTTTACTCTGAAAGACTTATTTAAGCCTACCTGAGGAGACTGCCCCGCAGCCACATGGGCTTGGCAGGCTCCTGGTTTCTTCAAACCTCAAGTACTGTAGGTGATAGCTAACCACAGGTAGCTGGTCCTCTAAGGAAAAAGTACCCGTGGTCAACCACAAACTCCAACAAACTCAAGGTTCGGGTGGTTTGGACAACATTTCAGGGACAACCTGACTTTTCCAGCAAATTAAAAGAGCTTTACAGTAGCATTTCTGACCAACAGTACCTGTGAGCAAGAGAGGGACTATGTGGAGTCACTTAGCAGTTGCAGGTTTATTTATTCTAAATTATTTCCATTAAATATTTATTCTGTTTATAAATCAAAATAAAATATTTCCTGCTGCCACTTTGCACAGTAATCTATTGTTTCATTTTCTCTTGGGAGGCCTTGGCACCTATGAACAATAAGGCTTGAGGAGCCCTAACTCAGCTAACTGCTACATCGCCGCACACTGTGGAGCTGAAAAACGCATTTATAGAGCTATAAGTGCATTTACCCTGCAAAGCAGATGGCATTTGCTATTCTTACTGGGCCCCTTGCTAATATTTCTTGTTGCTTTTTCAAGCATTGAGATATCTTTCATAAAAAATATCTTTAAAAATTCAAAAGATGAGAGGAATCTAGCAGCAGGAAATAGGAAGAACTGGGAAAATTCTTGCATTGAATGATCTATAAGTTGCAAAGTGGGACCCTTTACTCCCCTCAACTTGTAGCTGCAGGGCAGAGGAAGGAAGAGCTCATCTCTGGTGAGTCCTCCTATTGCTGAAGTTCAGCAAGTCACAGCCTCTCTAGAGGCAGAGAGATTCAGGCAAACAAGGTATTAAGGACACATGCATTTATTTTTGAGCAAAACATAAATTGGGTCAGCTCTCCAGTTTCAGTGTGACCCACAGTGACACAAAACAGGAGCAATTCTGATCAAGTCCAATCATCTGCCCCAGCACTGTCACTGCGTGATGCTGATCTTCCCGTGTAAACCTAGCCTGGCTTTGCCTTCATCAAATCATGAATTTATGGTTTAACTACCTCCCTTAAGTAAACAACCCACTGCCCGCCTGACCCTCCTATTAGGCTTGCTCTGATATTCAAGCTAAACGTATCCTTTTGACTCTAACTCTCATTTTTTTCCTAATTGTATCATCTGCGTCCATTAGGAACAATTTTTCCCTATCCCATATTTCAAAGCACAATATGCAGACTTCCCTGACTCACTGACTTTCGTTTGTTCAGTTTAGACTAAACAAATTAACTATTTTTATTCTCTCTGTGTGGTTCGTACTCTCAAGACACTCCAGCATTTCTTTTACCCTTCTTTGAACCCTAACCACCTAAGATATAACATATGCTCTTAGATAGCTAACATGTGTATGAGTTCATCCAGGGTTAAACAGGATTGACTGTATTATGGACACTGAACACCGTAACAGTGATCTTGTGCAATCCGATTCTATTTAAAAGTTAATTCATAGACTTGTTTTTCATATAGCTTGCTTGCAATTTTTAGAACTTCCCGTATCCAGAATATGTGGTTCCGATATGCAACTTTTTCTCCTTTAAATTTGATTTTGTGATTAATTTTTTTTCCTAATAATATAAAAGAATTTGATCAACTAATTGGAACTGTTTGGAAATATCAAATGCATTTTACCATCTATATAGCAAATTTTGCTTTTACTTCCATACAAATATACTGCCTTAGAATACTACCACAGGAATTCGTATTTATTTTGAGGTTGGACAACTGGAGTACTTTTTTCTCACACATTTTATTTAACTGTGAAAGGAAAATCAAGTGAATTTCACTCCAGTTAGGCAAAAGTGGGACAACAGGAACTGTGACATATGATTTTTTGCCATGGTAGCATCCTTTCCAAATTGCAGTTATGCATCAGCGTTTAACTTAATATTTAATTAACTCTTTTTCGCGGGGACAGGGAATAAGTGTTTACTCAGAATAACATTCTGGAATAAAGAGTCTGGTTTTCAAACCTGTCCTGCTTTTGCTCAGTTTTATAGCTGACCTGACCAAGGCTGAGGGAGGTCATTAACGTGGCTGGGGTCAAATTAGCTCTTTGGGTTTTGCCTGCCTTCACTCCATTCTCCGTTAGGTGAGATGGCTTAAAAGAACTCAAAGATAGTACTTTCAAATATAAATCCAGACAAAAAGAAAGGAGTTGAAAAAACTATGACCTAAAAGGATCACATCATGGAGACAAGCTTCCTTCTCAGAAATTCCACTGGTGAGTCTTTAGAGGTGCCCAGAGGTGCATAACTAAGTCAGCAGGGAAGTTTCCAAAAGTAGAGCAATGGTACCAAATGGAAAGGGTCCTTACTTGAGATCAGTCCTACTAACAAATAGCAGAAATCAAATATAGAAAGCGAAATAACACCAAATAACAAGATCTTTGCCATCACCTAACAACTTCTAGTCAATTTCAATGCACTCTAAGACAGCAAATACATAAAGAAGTAAAATAAGGCACAAAACCCAGGAGATTACTCCACAGTTCTCCCAGCAGGACATTAACAGTGAGAGAAAGACAGAATGAAGCAGCAAGTCCTGACCACTGGCCTCTGTTTTGGACTGCTAGAGCGGTTCCATGCATACAGGCAGATCTTCATGTGTCCATCTCCTACACATACACTAATTACAAACTAAGATTGGAAGTAACCCAAGTTTTCCAAAGCAGTCTCCATTAAGAGAATATATTTGTATCCTTTCAAACATAAAAGAGATCCAGCTTGGAAGAAAACCTGATAAGGATAACAAAATTCAGGTCTCTTTCCTAACATGGGCTAACGACAAATAAATTGTTCCATATTACTATGTAATATTCTGTTGCATTCTCAGCTCAGATACCTCCACAAAATAACAACACACAAGAAAAAGAAACAAGCTGATCAGAAATTTAGCATTTTCTTCAGCTTCCAAAACGGATTTAAACATAAATTAATAGCACAAAGGGACAAAGCACGACTTATCTTTTTTGAAGCAAGCACACAAACAATTTGTATGTCCAAGATAAAAGAATATTCCCCAGAGAGAAAAATAAACAATATAATGAGAAAGAAATGGAAATAAAAATCCCTTTATTTTAATTATACAAAGCTAAGACTGCCAGCAAGGCTCACGAATACTTTTACATGTGAAAAGGCAGTCTCCGTTTGTGTAGAAGTTAACTCCTGCCAAAAGCCGAGCAGGCATCTTACTTTCAGATGACATTTCACCTTACCAAGATCATGTGGCCGGTGGAGATGTCCATGTTGGACTGCACTGGCTCCTCGCACCATGACGACGTGCTGCTGCGAGTCGAGGGGCTGGGAATGGGCCCATCGCTGAACTGAGAGGAAACACTATTGATTCGAGAGGCATGCAGGGGCTCCGGGCGATCAGATGTCTTCACGGCCATGCGCTGGCGGCATAGCTCCTGCGGAGAGAGGAGGAAGAAACAACCTACAGTTAAGGAATAATTACAGGATGCACTCAACTAGAGACATATGATTTACAATATGTTTCCAGGCTGGAAGTGGTTTTTTTTGGGGGGGGAGGCTGTCTGTATCTACAAAGATTAAATACTCAATGAAATTACTCTATGACGGAAATCCAAACCTTTCAAAAGTTTAATTATGACTATGTATCCAGCCCCTTTCAGATAATCGAAAATAATACTCTGCAGCTTGACTTTTCCAACAGAGCTCCCTTTTTCCCTAATAGCGCCCCGCGTTCAGCTCAGTCACTTTTGAACTGTGTAACCTACTGAAGTTAATGGGGTTGCACGGGGGTAATCGGGAGCGCTACTTGGCCCTGAATTTGCAAACTCAGCAAGCTCAAGGCAACTGAATTGATGTGCCCCTCCACTATAAAATCTAGTTGATAGATGCATCATTTCTCTTCATTAAAACAGCAAACTCACAATGCTTCCTCCTTGATGTGGGGCAGAGAGGATGAAGACTGACACTAATGAAGAATAAAAACAGAAATCTGTCATTGTATTGTTTAAGCAGCTTTGGCAAAGAAAGAAAATTTGAGCTATCACACACTCTAATGCAAGCCATGTAAAAACACCAAAACAGACTGCACTGTGAATAAGTATTTTCACTCATATCTGTGCGTAGAATTCACGTAAAAATACAGAATCCTGGATAGGTAACAGAAACTTCCATTGGTAAAAGCAACTCCTTTCAGTATGAAAGTGTGACTTTAAGCGGGTTAAACAGACCCACACTTACACTGTGATTGTTATAATGCTCTTAGAATCACTTATGTGTCATACAATCTCACAGAGTACAATAAAATTATCATTTTTTAGCATATGTCTATTGTCCATGAGAGACACTTGGCTGTCTGTGTTGCACAGCAAGACTGGTTAGTCCATGGGATCTGGGCATATTGCAGGCGCGGTGTGGCTGCACATTTGTCGTGGATTACTCATTCTGCACAGATGAGTCCTAAGAGCACAGTTTTTTGCCTCGAGCTAACAAAATGATACAGTCTGAAGAATTCATACTGTTGAAATGCTGTGGCCTCTGTTTTCTTATTCATTGATAATATAGTTACAGCCCAAGTGCCACCAGTAGGATGATGTGAAGAACTCCATATATCAAGCACAACAAAATCTTTTTCATGTAAGAGTTAGAAATATAACTTTAGGAGAATGGTTTTTGTTTGGCCTTACAAACTTTAGGGTATTGAAAAGGGATCCTAATCCATGCAGCAGCAAGCATGCAAACAGACAAAACCACTGAAACTGTTGTGCAGAGGCTCCACTTGTCTCAATGTGGCAGTGATTAAAGACCCATCCATACATTTTCCACTTGCCTGTCTTCACAGAATCATAGAATCATAGAATGGCCTGGGTTGAAAAGGACCATAATGATCATCTAGTTTCAATCCCCCTGCTGTGTGCAGGGTTGCCAACCACTAGACCAGGCTGCCCAGAGCCACATCCAGCCTGGCCTCGAACACCTCCAGGGATGGGACATCCACAGCCTCCTTGGGCAACCTGTTCCAGTGCGTCACCACCCTCTTGAGTGAAAAACTTCCTCCTAACATCTGACCTAAACCTCCCCTGTCTTAGTTTAAAACCATTCCCCCTTGTCCTATCACTATCCACCCATGTGAACAGTCATACTCCCTTCTGTTTATATGCTCCCTTCAAGTATTCTACCAAAGCTTCCGTTTGCCTTGTCATTAGAGGTGCTTACGCAGAATTCTTCAGGATTTACAAAACACAGGGGTTTTTTCCTTGCTTCCACGAGAACATTTTCTGTCACTTGTTACCTCTAGTGACTTCTTACTAATTTTAATAGACCAAGTATTGGAAAAAAAAATCTCGAAAATAATTTGAAATTGAGTCACGTGTATTAATGTTAAATAAGTCAGTTAAACTATTAGTATATAAAAAACAGACTTTAATGTACTTTCTTCTAAATACAAGGACAAAGAAAAAATATCTCCTTCTTGTCTGAAGAATCACACACGTCATCAGAAAAGACAACAATAGTCCAAAATGGCTATTGCTAACCTCCAAATGACCTTATAGCAGTGTAATTTCAAATCCTTGCTTCTAGCAGATTTTGGGAAAAGTATAACAGTGTAGAAACTTTTTAGACAGAAAAATACATCTGCAGAAAACCAAAAAGCTCTTCAAATAGATACCAGTCACTCTCAGAGGGAACGGCTTACTGAACTAGGCAAAATTATAATAAGTAAAGGTATAAAAATATGTAGTCTATCACACGGCTGCTAAGATGTGTCTTCTGGTTAGCATGCCATGTGGCGTAGACATGAATCTGTTTTATTCAGATAGACATCCTGCCACTTGATTCACTCCAACTCTCTACTAACAATAGCATTTGTACTCAAACAGGATCTTTGTTTTTAAGTTGATCTGTTCCTGCTGCTCATATCCTGCCCCAAGTCATAATCCTCTGCTTTTACAAGTGGTTGCTGTGGAAAGGATTATAGACCTCTGCTAACAAAAAAGAATCAAGAACAAGTGAACTCTATGAAATTAATACAACATTTTTATGTGAATGCTAATGATAAAAGAAATAATATTACAGCCAACCGGTGCTAGATTAGATTAACTTCCAAGTAACAATAACGTCTTGGACAAATAATTTAATATGCTACTCAGAATCTTTGTTTTCCAGCCAGATTTTAACATGTTAATGGTCCTCACAAAGGAAGGTAAGGTTGAGAAACACAACAAATATAAATAAGTTTTTTTAAAAAGTAACTTTATCCCAAATATCAACGTGTTTCTTTCCTGACATATATACAACAATTATTCCCAGAACTGCTGTAACTGTCAAATTCCTTAAACAAAGCAAGCATGTCACTGTACACAGCCAGAAAAAATGTTTAATGTAAACAGGAAGGTCAAATCAGAGTCGCAGCAAAATCACCACTGAGTTTCTTGATCGGTATTTTAAATCTTCAAGACAATGGGTTTTTCCCTGCCTGTAAGCAGATTTTTTTTATTTTATCTCCCGATTGGTCCTATGGCCTTTGGCAGCTCTTCCTTCCCCACTCCCAGCAGCCCAGGCTGAGCAACCTGCCCATCTCCACATGCCTCGGATGTCTGCAGCTTCTTCCAAGACACCCTCTGTTAAACCTGACCATTCTGACACCCTTCGGCTTTTTAGCATAGCTCCATCTACAGCCTGGCCTTTCCCTGCATACAGTTCAGGTGTCATTCTTCATTTAAAAGCATCAGTTGCACCTAAAAAAGCAATCGTAATGCATACAGTGAAATACAAAGAAATGACCTTCTTGAACCTTCAGGCTTCATCTATGCTACCACCTACAAAAGCTTCAACACACAACGCATTTGGAGGGTGCAAATGGATTCCTTCAGGACACCAGGACCAAGGGAAGTGCAGCTTGGAGCAGGTACATATCTAAATGTGGTATTTGGGTTTGCATCACACTCAAGGTGGGATGCTCTGGCCCTGTGACAGGCATTGGGAATATGGGATGTTCCACACTTGGTGCTTTAAGGGAAATCCCATCCCTGGGCACTTATGGAGGTGCCATCACGTCACAAGCACACAAAGCTCTGGGAGGTTAAAACCCTCATTCATAGGATACCTGTCATCTGTGCACCTCACTGCACACTCAGGTATTCTCTTCCCAGTTCTCCAAAATCTTTACTCTTCTAAGCATTTAGCAAACTACCATCTGATGATGGTAGTTTGCTAAATTAGAACTTGGCTAAAACGTCAAAGCCACAAATGGTATGAATGAAACGAACAGCTGTATTTCTGTATCGTCTCAGCACATGCACCATTAAAAATATTTTCTAAGAATGAATTCAGTTTACTGCTGCACTTCTATATTTAGCAGAGTGGCTGGGGCTATTTCTGCCATACTGCAATTCAGTAATGTCTAGCCTTTGTTTGTGTATAGTTCGGGTGCCATTCTTCATTTAAAAACATCATTTACACCTAAAAATGCAATCATAATGCATACAGTGAAATATGAAGAAATGATCTCCTGACCCTTCGGGCTATGATCTAATGGATGGGTTGGACGTAAACATTTATTTAAAAGGTAATTTGAAGTTTATGACATTATTTCCCATCACATGGGAATTGCTATCATACTGAGGCACTTACTCTGTTTTTTATTTCCCAACATTTATTATCAAACTTATGTGGCGGTCACATGCAATATATAATGGAAAAGTAATATCGCTGCATGACAAAAACTGCCATAACCAAGATAAATATTCTGTAAATAATGTCCAGTTAAATGAGTTCAAAGTACAGCACAATGATCATCCGTAGAGAGCTTTTTATTTGAGACATAATTGATAACCTTAAACAAACCATAAACACTACTCTCAGAAAAAAAAAAGGCCGTCTTCCAATGAGGTTTTAAAGTGTTTCTAATACTTGGTTGTCCTCACAGCGATATAGAGAAGCGCAACTATTATTTCCTAAGGTACAACAAATGGATTTTCAAATCCATACAGCCCACTTGCGAATGAACCACACCACGGCACAAATTGAATTTATCCAAATTGAAAAAAGGGCATCAATAGACTTGTCGTGCCTAATGGACAACAACTTGTGGATAGAGAGCCAGTCACACCACACTGCTTCATTAGAAGGGGTCTCTGAACCTGAAGGGATTAGTATGAGGTCTTCCTAACCAAGGAGGCATTGTGCCTCTTCAGAAATGAACCCCACAGACACCTTTTCATGTGTATTACTGAAATATCTGTTTTGGAGACAAACTGATGTATACAGTCCTGGGTGGGGTAGGATAACAGAAGAGCGTGGTACTAAAACATGTCTTAGTAATGGTCAGCATTAAATTTTTTTCCCTCGTATTCAGACCTTCGGGCCCTTGCCAGAGAAGCTACCATAGGGTTCCAAGGAAGGAATCCCAGGCATCCCAGTTAGGGTACAACCAACGCATACCTTGGTGTTATATTCATTTCTCTTACATCACCCACTCCACCACCAAGCTGCTTCTGGTACCAGGAGCATTATAAATGCAACTTTTCTTTCCTACATGTCCATGAAAAGAGTATTTATCTATAAATTTTTTTAACTGAGCCTCAGGCTTGAATAATCCCAAAAAGAAAGTCAAAAAAACAGACGTGACATTTCCACTCTTTTCAAAATCTTTTGCCTGAAAAATCCACGTGGAAATCACCTGACTTAGTCCAGAAACAAGAGTGGCACAATTACGTTCAGAATTAAAAACAACGTAAGAAAGAATAAACATCTTCATAGTGCTAAGTACTAGTGCATAGTACTAAGAAAATGCAGAGACATTAAACAAAGAAATAGAGTGTTTATTAATGATAACTGGTCGATGAGCGTACACAAAGCCCTTTCAACCTGACCTGCCGAATATTCTAGCAGAAACAAGTAACAAATGTACAGAAACCCTGTATTCATTGTATATGCAAAACAAAATTGTTCTGCAGAAATTTTAAATTAAAAATGCTATATATTAATTGTAAAATATCCTAGGCTCTACTTTGCAAGAAAATATGTAATGAAAACTAAGAATATACATAGAATCATAGAATGGCTTGGGTTGGAAAGGACCTTAATGATCATCTCGTTCCAACATTACCTTTTATAAGCTGGGTGTGAGAAAGAGAGATCTTTAAAAATGCTTTTCTTAGTTTTAATGCACATGAATATTAGCCTCTCTTTCTTTTAAATTAAGGAGGCATTATTCACGGGATGAGCTGAAGCCTACACTTACAGCATGGATTTAACCATTTTGAAATGGTTGCAGTCATAATGCAGTGAGATTTAAAAAACGAAAAAAATAAAGCAAGCTCATTTTTTTTTAAACAAATGAATCTAGGACTACAAACATCATTATTCTCTAACTAAATTTGCTTAGTGTTACTACAGGGTGAAACTAAAGTCATTTGGCTGCCTTTGTTTTGCTTTTGCATACTTAATACGCTTGCAGGTGTTATAAATTCAACTTTAACTTATTTACTGTGTTTGTAGTTTTGGGGATAATTACAGCTTTATTACCATTTATTTTTGAGTAATTGAAACATACTTTCAAGCTTTAGTTTTATTTTAACATCCTTTTTGTCCAGGAGTAAAAGAGCTGTTTATACATGTGGAATATTTACACACACATTTTCTACCACTGCCAGAAAAGGCAACTACTGAGATCAGCCTGCCTTCAAGAAAGGAACAGAGGGAGACACTGGAAGAATGTTTCTAAGTAATATTTTGAGAGATCCGATTTCTGACATGGTATCAAATGCAACATTACGTAGCCACACTGTTTGCTTCATATGTATCTACACCATTTTGTGATAGATACTGGGGAGGTGCACGTGGGGACAATTAGAACAGAAAATGCATATATTTGATAGTTAGTATAAATGTGCTCTGCAACATTCAGTTGACTACCTGCACTCTCACACCACACCACCATCTGTACATTTGCATCCCAGTGTAGGAGTTTTAATTTATTTTAAGTGACCTAAAAGGCAGGGCTGCTGCTTCTTAGTCAAACACCTATTTTCCTAACAATTTTCATTATGGCTTCAAAATTAAAAATTTCAACTTGTTTTTAGCATTCCAAGCATTCCCTGGTGGGGATTCACATAATTAGGATTCCCCTTTCTTCACATCAACAAAGAAAGAAGGGACCACGCAGGATGGCAAAGCAAAGAAAGCATGGTTATCCTCAGATGGGAAATGACTTTTTGTTCATTTGCATTTATTTGTTTTATAACTTCTCTTTAAATTCAAGCATTTGCACTGTCTTATCCTAAAATCAAGTAAACAGAAAGCCGTAGTCCATCATGATCTTGCACACAGCTGTAGAAATCTACCAGGAGTGAACACGCACCCAACCAAACACACCAATTACCCAACACTGCTCAAGGAAATATCCTTCCTTAACTCTTCCAGTGGCTCCCACTAACGGAGTGGACATCTATACAGCCCTGAAGTTCATAACGGGCCAGGCCTTTTGCTCACTAAGGAGGACATGGCAGCATAGGTCGGGTAATATTGCCCTAAAATAAAGGGAGGGTTTCCTCTGCTACCCACACCAGGAAAGTACAGGCTTCTTTGCAGGTAATGCTGCTACTCAGGGGTCAGGGCAATTTGAAGACCTCGCTTAGTTTACGTTGCTGGGGATTTTTGTCCTACAAAAAAAATACAAAAGATCACCCTGCGCAAGTAAGACAGCTTGTATCTTATTTCTGAAAGGGAAAAGAGTTTCAGGAAACAGATGCCTGACTTAATATGAGGGAAGTAAAGGACTTCACAGATGGAAGACATAATGAAAAATGTTTATGTTTCTTTCAAATGATTGAAACTAATATTTTCCCCAAACAATGACAACATGGTAGTGGGTTATTTCAAGCCTCAAAGAGACTATAGGGATCCCTCCAAGGGACTACCTCTACTAGGAAAGACCTGTAGTCACTTGAGCTCTACCAGTCTAAAAGCTCCTAGGTTTTTCTCAGTGTTCCTGATAGTGCCTGAGCAAATTCAGACAGTGCTAATTCTGGAAGTGGCAGGATCTGAGATTCACCTACATACTGCAAAAGAAACCCGCACATCACCTTAGTAATGTATTTTCCTTTGTTTTCAGCCAAAGCTGGTGTATGAATTGCATTTCCCACATTGCAAGTGTAATTGCATGCAGTATACAACAAATAAATGGAAGCCTGGGAGGGGAAGACATGTTAAGGGCTAATAAGGACATTAAAGTATCCGAATTCAGCCCTCAGCCCTACTATGAAACTGAGATATAGCATCCAGCTACAAGCATCCCCACCTCTGCAGTCCTGTATCCACAGCAATCTGCACAACCGGCCCTAACAGCCATGCCCTTTATGTGTAAAACAATCTTCACCTTTTCCATAATTTTCCCATTTTAACTAACTCCAATACACGCTGATGTGGGTGCAGCTGCTGCTTAGTATGAATTTGCAGAGCAAATACACCACTAGCACAAGGACAGCCATACAGTGCGCCTTACAAATGAACAGTAGTAATGACTGAATTAACCTGCAAGGCCATGCAGAACCACGTACAAATTTCTCATGCTTTGACTACGTCTCACACACCCCAAGCTGGACTGGCTTCCTGCAGACACCAAGGCTCTGAAGAGAACCGCCACAAATGTTTCCTCTTCCACTCCCAACATTTATAGCTGCCTGGGGCCCAAAGCAGGCAAAAATGCACTCCCAAGCCAGCTGTAGCTTCTCAGGAAAACTATACATTAAAGCTGTGAAATCCACTATTTTATTGCCCTGCAGGACTGAAAATGGGAGATCATTTCTGGTAGAAATGAGAATCTCCAGCTCGCCAGCAGAACTCAGCATACTCTTCTAGCTCAGAAAGAAACAAACAGCCACAACCTTATGTCTAAAAATGTTGCTTCATCCCATTGTGGAGGTTATTATTGCTTCTCCTAAAGTCTGCATAACTGCATTCATGGTAACAGAGTCACTAAAACCAAGCAGAGAAATAGAAAAAGAAGTCCTAAAAACTTCCAAAATCCTCAAATCCTTTCTTTGTGGAAGGAGGCTATACACATCAGACATGATGCTGGGAGAAGGAAGTATTTATCAAGGATGGCCATGAGTGATATTTTTTTTCCACAGCATCATCTATCATGACAGATGAATGCGCCAGTCATTCCCTTTCCTGCCTTAAAACTAAAGTCAATGCTTTCTACCCATTCCCCACTGAAAATAAAAATGAAATCACTGTTTAGCTCTGCTTGGATTAGCAAATGCAAATTTTGCCAACAAGGAAACAATAGTGAAAAAAAGGAACTTATAAAGCATGGTGGCCCTAAGTAAGTCAGGGCAGGTTATTAGGAGCTCAATATGTAGTAGTACAGTGAAATCCTCCTAAACTTTAAAAAAAAATGTTATGTATGAGTTCTATCATATCTCTGAGCACAGATATTCTCTCTATCACACACTGCAAAAGCCCTCAAAGATTAAAAATGTTGGTCAGTATTTCTACATATCCACTTCATTAGCATTACAGGGGATACCGGAAAAAGTGAGAGGGATTTTGTACTCAGATCTTAGTACTGATGTGCAGAGGTACAGGGGGACCTCACATTTAGAGTAAACAACAACAGCAGCCAAAGATTTGAGTCTGTATTTAATATCACTGAATGTCTTTGCCTGGTGCTATCCAGAAGTGAGAATAAGAGCTTCAATTTTTCTTCAGCTCCACATCTTACACACTTTCTACTTTTCTACACTGCCACTTGTTACTGTTTCAGAAGAAATAATCCATATTTTCCATCTCTCTTTGTACGCATTTTCCCTGCCATTAATCATTCTTGTCACCTTTTCCCCCCTCCATTTCCGCAGCACTCCTTTTGAGATGGAGTGACCAGCATCCACTCAAGCCTCAGTCATTGATTTTTTCTTAATTAACTTCTAAGATCTTCAAACAAGGAAACAAAATTATTAGTCAACATTGCCTGGAGAGCCATTGCATTGAACCAGACCTTCAAAACCAAGTTCAAATTTGGATCAGATTGGTAGGCAAGCCTCCTGCATACTTTAACTTCACATTCAAGAGTTTTCCTGTGAGGTTAATTAGGAATTGCAGCTCTTTATTTCACTTTGGGGAGGTGACACTATATGGACTTTACACACCCCCATTCCCATTTTATTGTGCGTAGCATTTCCCCAGAGTACAGGAGAGATGTTGTATGACATAATTTCACTATACAGTGTGAATTTACATATGTAGATCATTCTTTCCCCTAAACCTACATTCAGCTCCATCACATTGCTCCTCCTGCTATGATCCACTGCAGTGAAACTTCTCCCAGCAAACCACCCCTGTTCACACCACAGGAAGCACTTGTCTTCCACAGAATGAAGTCCAACTGAGAAGATGGAAAAAAACCCACAATTCTGAAAGTGAGTTTTATCACGGTAATACTGAGCTATCCACATACTGGAGGACAAAAGCAGCCACTTCTGAACACAGTTCTGCAAAGCAGCAGAAGTCCTGTGTAGAAGGAAAAGGCAGGAACCATCAGGAAGCCTGCAACTGTGTTAGCTAGACAGGAAAAACAGAAAAATAAAAACTGCATGGAACATGAACAGCATTTTACCCATCTGAAATACTAAAAAATAAAAAAAAACTATTTCCCTGATCAAAATCTCTGCTTGTTCAAAATGCAGCATCCCAGGCAAACATCAATAAAACATAACTGATGCATCTTTTGCAAAAAATCTAGAAACTGGTCAGGAAAGCTTAGAGAAAACCAAATGCATTTTCTCCTTTGGCCAAGCTACCTACGCTGAATTTGATTTTCTCCAATTCAAAAGCTGTTGTCTCCCATCCCCCCAAGATTAATTCTGGTTTTTTTTGAAAGATTTCACTTCCAGGAGCGCTGTTCTACAGCCTCTCTCCTTCAGTCTCGGTTTGGTTATTTTATAAGAATGCAAGTGGTGAAAACAGACCTACATGCTGAAAGAGGGGAACTTGAACTGGAATATGCAGCATTGCAGGAACACCCAAGCTGACCCACACTGCAGTGACATCCACTGCTGCTATGAGGGTTTAGAAACTGTGATAGCAAAAATCACAGTGCAAAGAAGTCAGATGAGTCATCTCTGTCCCTTAAATGGAGAAGCATATAGGTCTCACACCTGGGGCTGCTGGAAGACGGCAGTAGCTGTGTAGCTACAGGAAGGCTCTGCTCTGCCCAAACTTCTCTCACAGTTTATATCACAGCAAAACCAGCAACGCCATTGCAGCCCACCCAGAACAGTTGGCTTTGCAACATTCACTTCCCTCCAAGAGCTTCATAACCAGGCTGCAGGCAGAGGGGAAGCTGAGGAAGAAACACCTGCTTTTGTTCCTCTGTCCCGTGAAACAGCCAAGTCCATACAGTTTTATTAGGGAAAAGCCTCAGGTGGCAATGGCCAGCTTCAAATCCTTCCTGAAGGCTCAGTATAGGCACACAGTGCAGAAAGGACAAAAGATTCCCACTTCCCTGAGTAAGACTGATGTACATGATGAACACAGGCAATAGGAAGAATGCTTGTTTTTCACCTTTCAGACTTCAAACCCTACACTGCAACCTGTTCCTGCTCCCAGGCAATGTGTCCTACAAGAATCGACAAACAACACCTACAGCAATTGCTTATGTACACAGAATTAATCTTTACTCTCTTACAGGAGACGTGACCCTGATACAAGGTTTATTCTGCAAAATAAAAACCTTCCCAGCTAAAAACTTTCAAAAATATATATATATTTTTTCCCCTCTGGCAGAGTACTTGGAGGAAATAATAGGACAGGCTCAGGAAGCCAGATCCCAATGTTAGCTGAGGAGTGTTCAGAGAATGTACAATAGAGAAATGTGTCAAACCTGAAACACGATAACAGAGTTACTCAAAAAAAAAGAAGAAAATCTGAAAACAAAAAAAAAATGCAGAAGGATGTAGGAAAGGCAGGCCCGAATATCCCCTATATTACATCAGAAAAAACACCACTGAAGACACTGTAGTTATTCCAGAAAGAAATCAGAACACCTGAGATGATGTATGGCTTGAAGCTGCAGATTAAATGCTCTCCAGCCCATTAGGCAGGGCTGTGCTTACCTCTGCCTCCTCTTGTGCCCAGGCATGGCATGGAATGGATTTACCAGGGGCAGAAGACCCACTGCACATGGGCCTAGCTCCACTGGCACAGGGCCCCACTGTAGCCCGGGCTGACAGTGAGTATGTCAGTAACAACATTCCTGCTCTGATCAGGCTGCCCATAGGACTCATGAAGGTGTCCAATGAGAGAATGTATTTATTTTCCTCAGCCTTTGCTAACAGCGCACAGAGAATCGCTTGGGAGAAGGCTGGGCGACTCGGCCTGATGTGGAGCCAGGGCCCTGCCAACCACTTCATTTGCTGGGCGAGATAGGGCCTGCAAGTCCAGGGTACCTCCAGGCCTTTGTCTAAGAAAGGCCCCTGGGGTGAGGACTCTGGGTTTCCCAGTTACTAAAAATGAGTCACCTGCTTAATTTCCCCTCTGACTATTATTCTTCATAGCACTTTCTCACATTCTTGCTTGCAGCACTTTTGTCCTTGCTCCACAAAACACCAAGCCCATTCTAACTGCTTGGATGGGGAAAAATGAAGCAAGTGTGGCAAGGGCAGAGCCCAATGTGGTTTCACCAAGGGAAGGCTGTGCCTGACCAATCTAGTGGCCTTCTATGATGGGGTGATGACATTGGTGGACAAAGGGAAGGCAGCTGATGTCATCTGCCTGGACTTCTGCAGAGCCTTTGACATGGTCCTCCATCACATCCTTACCTCTAAATTTGAAAGATATGGATTTGAAGGATGCACTATTCAGAGGATAAGGAATTGGTTGGAAGGTCACAGCCAGAGGGTTGTGGTCAATGGCTCTATGTCCAGCTGAAGGCCAGTGACGAGTGGTGCCCCCCAGGGGTCCATCTTGGGTCCGGTACTCTTTAACACCTTTATCAATGACATAGATAATGGGATTGAGTGCACTCTCAGCAAGTTTGCCGACGACACCAAGCAGAGCGGTGCGGTTGACACAGCAGAAGGAAGGGATGCCATACAGAGGGACCTTGATAAACTCTACATGTGGGCCCATGCGAACCTAATGAGGGTCAACAAAGCAAAGTACAAGGTTTTGCACTTGGATCGAGGTAATCCCAGATATGTATACAAACTGGGAGAACTCCTTGAGAATAGCCCTGCTGAGAAGGACTTAGGGGTCCTGGTTGATGAAAAACGTAACATAAGCCAGCAGTGTGCACCTGCAGCCCGGAAGGCCAATGGTATCCTGGGTTCCATCAGAAGAGGGGTGGCTAGTAGAGCGAGTGAGAGAATTGTCCCTGTCTACTCTGCCCCCATGAAGCCCCATCTGCAGTCCAAGTCTGGGGCCCCTCAACACAGGAAAGATGTGGAACTTTTAGAGAGGGTCCAGAGGAGAGCCATGAAGATAACCAGAGGGCTGGAGCATCTCTCCTATGAAGACAGGCTGAAGGAACTGGGCTTATTCAGCCTGGAAAAGAGAAGACTGTGGGGAGACACTATTATGGCCTTCCAATATTTAAAGGGAGTTTGTAAACATGAGGGAAATAAATTTTTTACACAGGCAGACAGCGACAGGACAAGGGGAAATAGTTTTAAACTAAAGGAAGGGAAATTTAGATTAGATGTCAGGGGGAAGTTTTTTACTGAGAGAGTGGTGAGGTGCTGGAACAGGCTGCCCAGGGAGGCTGCGGATGTCCCATCCCTGGAAGTGTTTAAGGCCAGGTTGGATGGGGCCCTGGGCAATCTGATCTAGTACTTGATCTAGTGGCTGGCAATGCTGCCTGTGGCAATGGGGCTGGAACTTGATGATCCTTGCGGTCCCTTCCAACTCAAGCCATTCTGTGATTTTATGATTCTATATGACATCATGTTCTCTTGGCCCTATCCTGCAGCCTGGTGAAGGGTTACCCCCTTCAAATCTGACTCCACATGGCACCCGTTTTCCTTTCATGCAGAGGGAGGGCTTCCCTGGGTTTCGTCACTTCCAGGAGCTTAAGATCCATTTATTGCTATGCAATTCTGTACGGAATGGGTGTTTGGAAGAGTGAAATAACTGTCTCACCTTAAACTGCAGTGCTTTATAATCATAGAATCATAGAATGGCTTGGGTTGGAGGGGACCTTAAAGATTATCCAGTTCCAACCCCCTGCCATAGACAGAGTCGCCACCCACCATGTCAGGCTTCTCAGGGCCCCATCCAACCTGGCCTTGAGCACCTCCAGGGATGGGGCATCCACAGTTTCTCTGGGCAGCCTGTGCCAGTGCCTCATCTTCCCCTGAACAAAAAATTTCTTCCTAACATCTAACCTATATCTCCCCTCTTTTAGTTTATGTAACAACATTACATACAAAGTATTTGCAGGTTCTTGTGCGTCTATTTTAAGACTAAATTCTAATTAAAGAGAATTGCTCACATAACACACAGCAAAGGAGCCTGAAAGGGCAAGAACAGCTCTTCTAATACATACACCTCCCAGTGTATGTTTTATTGCAAACAATTAGTCCTGTTGCTTTATAGTCACATGAGACAACTTTTTTTTTCTCTTTTAATAAGGACATAGGAAAGAAAAAGATTAGAAGCATGTTCTGTCCTTTGTTTTCCCAAAAGAAAACACATTGAGCCTTAAGGCAAAATTTGCATCTACCCAAAATCCTTACTAAATGTATTCCTTACTGACAAGTTTACTAAACACTCGTTTTTTGAATACTCATCGTCCTCATTGATAGCTGAGATTTAGTGAGGGTCCTTAGAGGCAGCTTTACACAGATGTGAGTACTACTTCAGGGCACTGACCACCCTCAGTCTGCCACATTACTTTGCTCCTGGACCTGACGTTAATTTCTATATTACCGAGAAATTGACAAATAAGAACGGCAAACTTTGCTTTTTTTTATTCCACTTAATTCACAAAATTCAATTTTCTAAGGAGTTGATATATAGTATCCCCATAGTGTTAACATCTAATACTATGATAGCATGTTTGCTTATGAAATCAGTCTAGAGTCTACAAGATGAAACCATATCAGATGCAATGAATTATTTGTATTTAAATACACAAATCAGGCATGATGGCTAAGCAGAGAGTGTTTCCAGTGGATTCTTTCAGTGGGAGCCTTTAAAAATATTTGTAGCAAAATCCCTGTTGTAAATGCTGTTCTCCTAAAATCTCTCTCCAGAACTACCAGCAGGATCAAATCTTTCAAAGCACTGAGAAGTTTTTAGTGGCATTGAATCCAGAAGGATCGTGTAATTAATAAGACTGAAATTGACAAAGGAGTATATAATTTATATATAATGTAACAGAAGTAACAATACAGAATTTAACATATAATTCACAATTATAAGCCTGCCAAGTCACGTTATTGGAACAAGCTTTAAACCAGTGGATGATGTAACCCAGCTGCACTGACGGTGCACAGCTCGCGTAACCTTGAATTTCTCAGGCAGCTGCAGAAGGACCTCATTGTAAACTGCTTGGTCTTTGCCCCCTTGCTTTCTAAAGGAAGTTCTTTTGGCTGAGGCCAAGGAAAATTAAAAAGCACATTATTGACATAAAATATTAAAAGAGAGCTCTCCGAAGCCAGCTTCAGCGCATTTTAACTTTTGCCTTTAGATTCCATTATGGCCAGTGTTTTACAGAGCATTACCAGCGATGCAGAAGATGATGTTCATGGTAAAGTTCTGCAACCGGAAGTATAAAATACGCTGCTGATTTACCATCTTGCCCAACGCAGCATTCTGCACACAGGGGTCAAAAGCCAGGGCTCAGCCAGACTCACCAATACATCACCCTGAATCCAGCAGAGCATTCCTAAACAGCGGTAGTCGCTAATAGGCACTCATTACATTAATAGATTGCTCACTAATGGGCGCAGTGACAAGGGAGCTGTGCGCTCGGCGGCCCCACTGGCAGCCTGTCCCCGTGTCCCAGCGCCCGATTCTCTCCGGGTGATGCTCCAAAGGCTTCAAAGGGCACGAGGAAAATCTGCTCGGTGTGGTGAAAGAAATCAAAGAGGCTCTGCTGAAAATTCCTAAAACGCTTCTGCCCTAATCTTCTGGAACAGAGAGGGGGCTCGCAGAATACTAAACTTGCTTTTCAAAGGAGATCAAAGCAACACGAGCAACAACTGCAAACATGAACGGAGGTGTGCGCATGGGCATGGGGAAGGCAGAGAGCCTCTCTTCAGCCGCCCACGAAGGCTCCCGCTGACTTATCTACCCGTTACACGTGTGGTTTGAAAGGACAGGAGATGTGTTTAAAAGGTGCACACAAATGCTCCGCCTTTGTATGGGCTGCGTTTCATGCACACGCAGCGTTTTACGAGATACACTGCTGCCATTAATTCTGAAAAGCTCCTTAGCCACAGTCTAATTAAACCAGCCTATAATTTCGTGTTTGTTTAGTGATTCAAAGATAAATGAAGTTGTGGTTGTGTATCTACCCTTCCCGGTGTTATTCTGCAAACGGGGTTAGTCTCATAGACCGTGTTTAACACTTTGGCAGCCAGATGCTTGGTTAGGAAATCCCCCTCAAAAGAGATTCACAGCTCAGCCACTTACAGTGGATATTTTATTTGCCTGCTTCAACTTGCCCAGGTCCCCTAAGCCTGCTTCTCCAGCGGAGCCCCCCGTGCAAGGTGCACTTGCACAGAAATGCTGATGTGCAGTGTCCCAGCAGCACTGGGGTTGGCTCCCTACTCTGGCATGCAGCTCTGAGGAGCCCCACCAGCCAACCTGCTGTTTCCCTGACAATACAATTTGTGTTTTCTCCTTCTCAATCTGCTATTCCGCTGTGTAAACTAGAACAACAACAACAACAAAAAAAATTGAAAAGAAAACAGCTGTGGGAAAAAACTCTTCTAAGTTCACAGGGTGAGGAAGGAATGAGTAAAACCCCAAGTGAACTCTCCTGGCTGAACTGGGTTAGGATGAAAAATGCTGCTGCTAAATCTTGAAAATTTAGGTCAGTCTTGTTTATGTGAAGATATAAAGCACTGACATTTGGAGAAGCATGTGAACTAATGCAGTATTTCAGCGTTCCCTCTGAATCACAGAGGGCCATGAGGCCCTTTCATACCAACCAATTTCCCCTCCTTCAAATTAAAAAAAATAAATCTGAATTGTCACTTAAGCTGTAACCAGCAACACATTGGAGTATCGTGTTTTAAAGTCTAGTGGCAGCAGCTGCTGAAATATTTCATATTTTTAAAACAGACTGAGTTAACCAAGTAGATACTTGGGAAGCATTTAACTGATGCAGAAGAGAACAAAGTAGGTACAATTTCCAAAGCTATCTGCTTTTTTCTTCCCTGCGTGAATGTGGGTCGCATTATAGCCCCATGAATATCAGAGAAGATGAGGAAAAGGATAATCGATGCTTTTCTGAGACCTAATTGATGTTATCCAAAACACGCATCACACCAGATACCCATTCCCTTTAATACAGCTCAACATATGGCGATTCTGACTACGCAAACAGGGCTCGGTCCTATTTCTCTTCAAATCCACGTGAATAGTTTATTATACACAAAATGAGGCCCAGGGATTCATTTTGCTAAAATGCTACTTAGCAGCAGCAAAACTGCTCAAGTATTTCGCCTGCCTTTACTTGGGCCTCCTACGGCTGCCACTGAAACCAATGGCAAAATTCCCATCTCCTTCCATGAGAGGGGAGCCAAGCCCTTAGAAACCTTCGTATTTAAGGAAAAACAGTTTTCCTCCCACTCATGACTACAGTTCTCCTGAAAAACCAATGGAAATGCTGAAGAAGTCAGGTGGTGTGGATTGGGCCCAAAGGTCAAGAACAAAGAATATGAATACAGTTCTGCTATTGAAAAACTGAGCAGCATCCTCAAAGCACTGCCTGGTTTCTTCGCCTGTTTGTTTATTGTTATTATTTTTAACAGAAAATGACACTTCTAGATCTGACTAGGGAGATTTTAAAATATATATAAATCCTGGAAGAAGAAATGAAGCGCACATTTCATTTAGTGTCTGGATTACAGCTTCTTATTAAACAAACCAGAGCTCATTATAAAATCAATATCAACTTAACCACTCTGCTCCCAAGAGAAACGGCAAAAAAGGTCACTCCAAGAAATTCAAACAATTTTCCTGCTGGAAGGGCGCGATTTTAATTACAGATACTATTAATTAGAGCTGTCACTAAGAAGATTGTCCTGTTAATTATCACAAATTCAGTTTCAAGTGTGATTTTGGAACCTGGAGGGCTCTCTTTAAAAAAAATAAAGAATTTGTGTATTCATGTTTAATGAAAAAAAAAGAAAAAAAAAGAGACTACCTATCGCTTCTGTGGTTGTGGTTTGAATAAATCAACAGCAAGTTCCCTACTGAAAACAGAAATGTTTACAGCCAAGATCCCTTTGGCCAGCTAAACTAAGAGGCCAAGTTGCTGGTTGGTCCACACGTTGTCCTGAAGGACACTCCGTTTTTCCACCAGCAAAATAAAAAAGCACTGGAAATGCTTTTGCTCTCTCTTGCTTTGGAATTCATTAAATGTGAAGACCTAAAGGAGATCTGAAGATTTTCTCTTTGCAGAACGCATTCCATTCGAACTGAAAAGCAAAACCGTTCCTGAAGATACCAATCGCTACAGAAACATCTGCATTTATCACTCATTACTACCACCTCCCCGAGCCCAGCCTGGGGAGAGGCACTGCACGTTCTCCGTTTCAACACAGAAGTGGCACAGACAGACCCAAACTTCCCAAGTTTATTCCTGCACGACTCGCAGCTGCCAGTCTAAAGCCTCAGCATACAGAAAGGCCATCACATCTGACGCTGAGCAGAGCAAGAAGGTAAAACAAAACTTCACAGAGAAAGTGCCATGAAGAGGACCCTATCGGTGCAGAGCACTCAGGGATACTACAGCAACAATATTTACACATTCTTGAATTCTTTCTCCCAGCCACACTCCAAATATTTTGCAATAGAAAACAAGAGCTCTGTGGCACGCGACCAAAACACACGTACTGCCACCACCAAGAACACCCCAAGAAATCGACCCCACGAGCTCAAACAAACTCCAGCAAGATGCAGCCTCTCTCCGCCCGGCCCTTGAAACTGAAAGAGAAACCTCGATGGTTTGTGATGCGTCTCAGCAAATCTCAGCGCAGCACTCCCGCCTTCCTGGGCACACATCTGCCACCATTGTTCTCCGCAAAACAGCCCCCGTTCACCTCCCCATCTATCAGCATTACATTTCATTTTATCTGAATAATGGCAGAAGGTGGCAACAGATCGGGTCAAAGGCTCTTTTCATATCAGACCCCGAAGAAGGCGATTACTCAAAAAGAGAGACATCTTCAGATAACCGTGCAAACCATTCCTCATAAACGCTAAAGATTTTTCGTTATTAATAGCGGCAGGGGTGACAGATTATGGATATTAATGTTATTTTTCAGAGAATTTCAACTGCGAGGGGCTTTCTTTTCCTTCTTTTAATGTTTCTAATTAGACACAAATTTACAGCAAGAGTCACGACGACTGCCTGGCAGTAAGGAGCTGTTCCCAGGAATATTAACGGGAGAAGGGAGGGGGGAAGCGCTGAAAACAAACGGAGCCAAACGAGGGTCCCCCGGTTGAACGGAGCTGGGGGGGGAGGAGAAGGAGGAGGAGAAGGAGGAGGAGGAGGCGGAGGAGGAGGAGGATGAAGAGGAAGGCTGGTGCTTACCTGATAAGCAGCGGTAGCGTCGGAGCCGGCGTCAGCCCCCAGGGCCGAGAGCTTCTCCTTGAGCCGGTGGTGGGCGCGGTGCCGGAGGCAGTAGACGACCCCCGAAGCTGCCAGGACCCCGGCGATGCAGGCGAGAGAGAGGAGGGTGAGGAGGAGGAATTTGGCCGACTCTTCCTCTTCCCCGCGCTGCGGGAGCGGCGGAACGTGGCTTTTCTGCAGGGGAGGAGAGAGAGGCAGCGCTTGAGTGCGCGGAGCGGTGCGGTGCGATGCGGGGGCCCCGTCGGGGGAAGCGCCGGACAGCGCCGACTCGCAGCCGAACCGGAGCCCAGCGGCGGGCAGGGACAGCGCCGCGACCCCCCACCTCCGTCCCGTCCCGTCCCCTCCCCTCCCCTCCCGTCCCCTCCCCTCCCGGCTTTCCGCTCCCGAAAGGCGGAGGCGGGCGCTGGGTGCGCGCAGCGCTGGGTTCCCCCCCGCGTACGGAACAACGAGGAAAAATCCGTTTGTGTTTGTCCTAGGGTGAAAAACAAAACACGAAACAACAGGGGAAAAAAAAGTAGGTGGCGGTCCTTTCTTTTGTCTGTTACAGAAGAAAAAGGATTATATATATAAAAAAGAGCCTGATAGTTCCAAACTCCTCCAAATGACTATTATTTTTGCAGCAATAGGAGAGAATCCTTCTCGTGCATTTCACTTGTCTCCATGTGCTAAAAAGTTGTACAATAATTTCCCCTCATTAACTTCATTATAAGCTATATTAGCAACAATTAAAAACGCAACATGAAAATGAAAAGACCAGGCGCGCAAATTGCAGCAGGACTCATTTGGCCCGCGTTCCCCCTTTCACAATTACCAGGGAAATGAATTGAAAAGCACGCCCCTGCCTCAGCCCTGGTTGCTACAAGATGAGAACAATTAGCAAACTCTTTTCCACCACCTAATTTCGCGTGGTAACAAAATGGATTTTTCCCCATGAATGCCTAGCCGGCCTATTCATTATCTCTCCTCTATTAGTAATTTTCTGCTCCGTATTCAGCTAGCCAGCTCTTAATTTCCTCCTGTCTTGCAGTGTACACAGTGGCTCTTATGTCAGGCCCGGTCCATTTTTATCTTGTAATCATAAAGGCCACCAAAGCAATTATCGCTGGTCTTGACTGTAAAAGCTTGTCATTAATTAGCCTCCTTGCCTTCAGTGCTGCGGATTAGCCGGGGCTGAGGCTGAGTTAATGGAAATGCGGCTTCAAGGAGCCTCCCGGATTTTCTTGCCTGGATGCGGGGAGCGGAGGAGGCTCGGCCGGCTCTGGGAAGCCCCGGGGGCGGGCGCGGACCCACTCGGCCCGACCCGGCTCAGCCCGGCTCGCCTCGCACCGCCCCCCGCCCCTCCTCCCAATCCCACCAGCCACCAGGGGGACGGGGCCGGTCCCCTCTCCCCGGGGGGCTCCAGGGGCACCTCCCCTCGCCCCCACCCCGGGCCACCTGCCCCGGCCGCCGCGGGCTCGCAAACCGAGCCGGGAGGGGCAAACCCGACGGCATCACCCGGGGGCCCGGGGAGGTGCGGGGCTGCCGCGTTCTGCCATTAGCATTTCAGTGAAAGGGAAGCCGTCCCCTCGGGGCCAAGGGTCGCGATCTGCATCTCAATAGACGGCCTCCGCTAAAGGGCCGCCGCCCCCTCCCCGACGGCTGCGCCCCGGGACGTTAATCCGCCTCTCCGCGCCGCTCGGCCCCCCGATAGCGAGGCACAGAGGAGCCCCCCCGACCCCAGCTCGGGCCCCCCGCGGTGCCCGGGGCCACCCC